>NC_081205.1:17429711-17609711 GCF_902713425.1 Acipenser ruthenus
ACACATGTCCCTCTCTCATCTTTTTTTTACTTACAGTAAGCCCAATATCAGCCCTATAGTCATTATATGCTATGTATGCAGATTGGCACCCACAGTATTAAAAATAAAAACTTCCTAAGACTTTTGCACAGCAGTGTATATATACATGTATATGCAGTTATTGTCAAACGTTTACATACTCCAATGGAAATTTATAATTTCTCAAAATGTCTTGAAAACAAATAATTATAGGAAAAATCTTTTGTAGCAAAAGTTTTGTTTTTGTGGATGAAGAAAACATCTTACAAGAAATAGATGTCTCCAATTATTTATATCAGATATTTTTAAAATTATTCATACCCTGAAAAGGAAAATGAAATTAATAGTTAGTTGAGGCACCTTTAGCAAACGATTAGGATATTTGTCAGTTAGCATTTGGCATGATTCTTTAGTGATTTTTGACCATTCTGCAACGCAAAATTGTTCCAGTTCATTAAAATTCCGAGGGCGTCCCTTGTGCACAGCCTTCTTCAACTCATACCAAAGATTTTCAATTGAATTTAGATCAGGACTTTTGACCAGGCCATTCCAGAACCTTGATTTTATTCTTCTTTAACCATTCTGAATTTTGATGTGTGCTTTGGATCGTTGTCGTGTTGGAACGTCCAGTTGCACTTTAAACCAAGTTTTGTAGCGGAGGGTTTCAGATGATTGGTCAGTATCTTTTGGTATGCTATGGAATCCATTTTACCATGTATTGGAACTAAATGTCCTGTACCATTAGAGGAAAAACAGCCCCATAGAAGGATATTACCACCACCATGCTTGACAGTAGGTATGGTGTTCTTTTCTTTGTACGCCTCATCAGACTTTCTCCAAACGTAACGACTATCAGTGTGACCAAGAATTGATTTTTGTTTCATCACTCCAGAAAACACCAGTGGAGGCCCGGAGTAAACCGCTGATGCTCACAACATCGATATACATTGTAACTCTTGAATGTGTCAAAGACTTTTGCACAGCAGTGTATATATAGGGAAGTTGTGTGTTTGTTTTTATCTTTTTTCAAGAAACAATAGCAAATAACTTCATTCTGTGATATATGAGAGCGGGACATGTGTACAACACATCTGCAGTGAAATTAGGGAGGTCCAATGGAAGGTTTGTTATATATATATATATATATATATATATATATATATATATATATATATATATATATATATATATACTGTACATATACACACACAGTCACCTCCAAAATTATTGGCACCCTTGATAAAGATGAGCAAAAAAGGCTGTATAAAATAAACAAATAAACAACACAGGTAATGAGCTATATTTTATGCTCAAATATATGGGAAAACCATATTCTTTTATTCTAATACAATTGCTCAGAGAACAAGTTTTTTATTAACAAGTAATAAATATTTTTCTCAAAAAGATAGGTGTCAGAATTATTGGCACCCCTAAAGATTCATATTCATAAAATCAAACAAAATTAAATCTGCATTAACATTCTACTTCTTTAAGTTCATCTCAGTCTTAAGGAAATGGATTGTGGCCTTCCATGGCTTCCTGTTTCACTGGGGTATAAAAATGAGGTAACACGCATATGAAATCCATTTGTCATCCTTCACCATGGGGAAAAGCAAAGAACTCACAAATGAAAAGAGACGAATGGTTGTTGACCTTCATAAATCAGGCAGTGGGTACAAAACAATAGCTAATAAACTAAATATACCACTTACCACTATTAGGGCAATAATTAAGAAGTTCAAAACCACTGGAACAGTGGTAAACTTGCCTGGTAGAGGACGCAAGTGTATCTTGCCCCCACGCAGAGTGAGGCAGATGGTTCGGGATGCAAAGGGAAATCCAAGGGCCACAGTTGGAGAATTACAGAACTTGGCAGAACTAAGCGCAGACCGAAGGATATCAAGGATCTGGAAAGATTCTGTATGGAGGAATGGTCTAAGATCCCTCCCAATGTGTTCTCCAATCTCATTAAACTATTAATGAGAATATTATAGAAAAAGACTCAGTGCCGTTATCCTTGCAAGGGGAGGGTGCACAAAGTACTGAAAACAAGGGTGCCAATAATTGTGACACTTCATTTTTTTTGGAAATAAATTTATAATTTGAGAAATGTGTAATTTTGGTTGATTCCATTGAATCATTAATAAAGTCAAATATATTCCACATGTTGGAAAATTACAATATAGCTCAGTACTGGTATTATTTATTTTATACAGTCTTTTTTGCTCATCTTTATCAAGGGTGCCAATAATTTTGGAGGTGACTGTGTATATATACACACATACACACACACACACACATATTTTTGGTCAAATACATTAATAGTAAGCAGAAAAAATATCTTCGCAATAATTTAAAAACATAGAATCATCCTTTGACTGTGTTACAATAAGCTATTAGTGCAATTTCTTTCATACTTATTAAATATTACATTTTTCATTATTTTTGAAACTGTATGAAAGTGTATTTCATCGCTCGTTTTATTCAAGTGCAGTTCTAGTAAAGCTTGAAACAGGGAAACTATCTATACAAGTTAAGCATCTGATCGCGAGATAAGTGTCTGATAGCTTGACCGCCATTTCAGAACTCTCTGATAGCTTTCAGAACTCTCTGATAGCTTTCAGAACTGTCTGATAGCTTTCAAAACTGGCTGATAGCTTTCAAAACTGGCTGATAACTTGACTGCAGTCCCAGAACATGGCCTACATTAACACTGGCCAGAGACCTTACTAGTGAGACACATGCGTTCAGGGGGAGTCTGCTTTCTTGTCTCTAGGATTCATTGGAAACAGAGGTCAGAGACCGTACTAGTGAGACACAATATTAATAATAATAATAATAATAATAATAATAATAATAATATTCTTTCAACTCAAACTGAATCCCAGTTTGAGAGCTCTACCTTGGTTCATGCCTGGGGTGTAAAAGGTGTTAGTGAAAAAAAAAAAAAAGAAACGAAAAACAAGCCCAAGGAACCTGAGGAACAGGTTTGGGAATGAGCTCACGGTTTCACATCCTGCACACACCCGCTTCTAGTGGAGGAGCACACATGGTTCTCAAGTGCACTGCTGTGTCTCACACTCTCTCTGCACACAGAGGGAGTAGCCATTGTACTGGAAAGAATGTCTCAAGCACTCACCAGAGGATGGTGTTGAGGGAGATATGGACAGCGGCGCTCTATACCATTTTCATGTTGTTGGTGTTTGGATCAGAATTACTGACAGGTAGGCTTCATTTAGTTATTATTACTAGTAGTCGTAGTAGTAGTATTGTGGGAGTAGTAATATTACTAGTAGAAGTAGCTGTCGTAGTATATGTTATTTATAGTTGTTTGATAACTCTTAAGATGTCTCCTTTTAATATATCATCAGTAGAACTCAACACTATTGAAGGATCTGAAACATTGACTAGTAATTCTAGTTTTACTATAAGAAATTCTGAGAGGTTTTTGACATTATGGAATATAATAAGACTGTAGTTAAACAGCTGTAGTTAATAAACACAAACGTCTTCACTGACTTCAGAATCATCAGGCCAGGTTTTTAATTATTTAGATTTATTAGGGGGAAGGAAGAAATCATTGAAATTCAAGAAAATGCTGCAAACCAATTGTTTACAACTAATTCTAATGACTATACTGCTATTTACTGTACATACAGGAGGCTGGAATTGAAAACTCACTTGAGTTAGTGCTCTCGTGGGTTATATGGCACCAGCAGCCCTAAGACATACAGTCGCATTGTGTATAGCTGGGTGTACATCATTATACGATTATTTTATGAAGCTGTTCATCATTTTCAGACTCGTGTTTCTTCTTCATTATTGATTGTATACCAAACTGCATTCTCTGCTTCACCATGGAAACACAAAATCACACAAAAAATATTGTATCATCAGAAAGTATTCAATTGGACAGGTAGAGACTGGGATTATTAATCACTTTACCACTGATGGTTTCTGGGAATGTGCAGTTGAATCCTGGATCAGTTGTATTACAGACACGTATTACAGGCAGCAGATTCTGCAGGTAGACAAGGACTACAATTTTTGCACATGTGTAGGTATTAACAGCTGCCCCTGATGTAATGGTATCTGAAGCACTCATACCAGATAATACAGTATCTATTAACGATTCCAATCTGAATCGATCACATTGTCACTCCAGTGGTGGAGGCATAGCTATATACAAGTTCCAAACCACTGGATTGATGTCTAAATCCATTCTCAAACTATTTCAGCTGTTGGCCTTGCAATTAGTTCTGTATCCTTAACAGTTGTTGGATTCCATAGACATCCATCAGCTAACAAGGATACTATCTAATATTTTAACTTAATTCAATAAAACCGAGTTATTAATAATAGAAGATTTAAACTCTGATTGGTTATCATGAAAACCAGACCAGTTTTGTGAATCATTTGATTGAATTCAACTGATTATAGTGTTACAAGATTGCATTTTAAATCACCCACACATTCTACACTTATTGATGTAATGCTAACCAATACCCCACGGATATTGGTGACCAATGTGCTGTAGCTTGTATTAGGAATACAAAAATAATTCAATATCCACCCTGATTTGTTTTTAAACAAGATGTTAAGTGTTTTGTAGGACATGCATTTCTCTGTGATATTAATGTGGTAAAGATCTCATTAATTCCAGCTGTCGAAGACACTTGGTCTGTTTTTTGTCTGTTGTTGATAAACATTCCCAGTGAAACAACATGTGCAGAGGTAGCCCAGGGTTTACGCAGAAATGGGCTGACTTGATTTTACAAAGAAATGAATCATGGGCTCAGGCCCGTGCAACACAATTTCCACATAAGTGGCTAGCTTTCAGAACTTAAAGAAATACATGTATTTCTTTAATTAGACAATTAAAATCTGACTTTTTCTTTAAATTAACCACAGTAAACTTGAAGAATCCAGCTAAGTTTAGGAAAACTATAAAAATACTAAATGGAAATGGTATATTATCAGCTTTGCTAAAACAAATTCAGTTTGAAGAAAACATAACTCCAGACAAAGTCCAAATATTGAATTTAATTTGCAAAGGCAAGGTTTGCACTTGAAACAAATGTAAATCGAACTCTAACTTGCACTTTATCATGCAATAATAATAATAATTTTGTGTTAATACTCAAAAAAAATATATTGTAGAGTTATTGAATACAGTGCAATTCTACAGATGCTTAGAGGTCTAGAGATAAATAAATCTGCAGCTCGATCCATACTTGCTAAACCTTTGCTGTTTATTTTAATGCATCAATTTTGGCAAATGAAATCCCTCAAATCTGGAAATCCCCATTGCTGAAGGGTGGAGACGATTCTTATTTGAATAACTATAGACTCCAATGTGTCTTTTCTTGCCCTTGAGTCACTGGTTAATGCAGTCTGTGTTTAGGTCTCATCATTTAACATGGCAGCAATCCTAAAAGTTATAGATGATATTACCAAGGCCTTGGATCATGAGCTTTTGACTATCCGTATAGGTGAGAAGGCAGTTCGATGGTTTAATAATTATTTTATAAATCAAACCCAAAGTATAAAAGCAGATGGATTCATTTCAGAGAGTACTGCATTAAAAAAGGAGTTCCTCAGGGATCAATACCGAGACCAGTGCTGTTTCCATTGTGTATTAACAACCTGGGTGTTAGTATTACATATTTATGCAGACAATACTGTGTTGTATTTTAATGCCTCTTCGCTTGACCAGTCTAATAAAACTTGCAGGAAGCTTTCAATACCATTCAGCAAAATGTGCTGGATTTGAAACGTGTCTTAAACTCAGAAAAAAACTAAATTAATGTTTTTTTTTTTTTTTTTACAAAAAGAATAAATCTCTTGACATGTCAAATTTTAAATTGAAAACTGTGGAAGGTTCTTGCATTGAACTAGTAAATAGTACAAATACTTGGGAGTGTGGTTAGATAGGAATTTGAATTTTACACATACATGTATTGAAATGTTCTCAAAAAACTAAAATTGAAATGGGTTATTTTTATAGAATCGCATTCTGCTTTTCACAACACACTAGAAAACAAGTGATCTTGAGTACATTTTTGCCTGTGATTTATATAGATTGGCTATCTTCGCAAATATTGAGACACGGCACATTGTTTATAAGGCTACCCTTGGCAAAATCCCAAATTATCTGAATAAATTAATTGCCTTCAGTAGTATTTACAATCTTAGCTGTTCTAAGGTTCTCATTTTCAAAGTACTTATGGAATTTGAAAATAAAGGCATTGCGTTTTCTTGCTCTGTGGTCTTGGAATAAACTTCAGGAAGAACTGAAATGTAGTATTTTGACATCTTATTAAAGGAGTTTAAACAAAAATGTAAATCTATGTAGCTGAGACATGGATTTGTTTTGGCCGATGTTCCTACATTGTTTTCTGTAATTTCATTAACTTGTCTATCTCAGCCACATGCCCTCTATCCTCCAAAAGCCAAGCTATTTTACTATTCTGATTTTCTTTAATTTTACGTGTAGTTTTCTGTGCCCACCCCTATCCAAAAAGGTTAATAAAATAAAAAAAATACTGAGCTAACTCTCTCATGGTTTAAATGTCACCAGAAACCCTTGATAGGATTATGCACAGTTGGGTCTAGTTTATTCCTTATTATCATTATTACGTTGTACAAATTATAGACACCTGCATCATCCCATTCAGAAGATTTGTAGTACATGGAAATATATCTGACTCCCTTATAAATTACCTTTTCCCCCAAAATAAAACAAAAGATTTTTCTTCCTGGATACCTTTTCAAATGTTGCTTACACGTGTTACTCGATGTGCTCTTAAGTAATAACTATATTTAAGTCAAATTTACAAGAAACTAAGCAGCATATCTTCAAAGCCTGCACCTCAGTTTAGATTAACTCCTGCAGAATGTGATCTAGACCCAAACTACTAAGTAACACACTTCAAGGTCCCTTAAGCACTTGTGAAATTGTCTCGTTTCAAACAAGGACTAGCGTAAAATCTTAGAAAATATAGTCAAGTCATTGTCCGAAATGTTTTGTTACCTCAGAATTTTTGGTTGTAATTTAAAAGTTATTGATAATTATTTTCTATACTATGAATAACTATTTCTAAAGGGGGAAAAAAGGTTAGTATTATTAAAAAACAATATTGTACACAACCCCTAGCTCACAGGCTACACTGGCTGGTGGCTTGGTTTATCTTTACATTAGAAGGCATGCAGACCAACATTTGTTTGGGTTAATATTCATAAGGTTGCAGGTGTTTCTGAATGTATATAACAGCAGGATCTTTATATTTGAATATTCTTTACTTCCTTATTAATGTAACCATTAAAAGAGGAACTGGAGAATAACAGATGGCAGGCAGGGTAATGCTGTATTACTCCACTGAGGGATTCTGTTGAGAAATACAAAAACAAGAACTTGAATTGGAATTGCCATCAGATTATCTTCAATATATACTAAAAAAAATATGTTGCAAAGGTAATAGACAGTTTTGTGTAAAAAAAGAAATATTTGTATTCTTCATGTTCATACAAAATATATTCCTGTAAAATACGCCAGCTTACGTTATAACACTTACCTATCTGCAAGTTTTAGAAACAAATGCAATTCGCTCCTTGTGCAAGCACATGTAAAGACAGGAGCTCAGAAACAACGTGGCTCATACTAATAACAGAAGAATTGTTTTTCAAAAGAGCAGACAAACGAAAATACAAGTGGAGGAAAAAAAACACTTGCTGACATAAACATCACAAAGTCTGCCAAAAAACAACTTGAGACACATATTGTTGCTTGAAAATATGACCCATATATTATTGTATTTGTGTTTTTGCAAAAGGGATCTGAATAATACAAATAGTATGTTTAATAACCCAACAGGGAGAGTTCAGAAATAGTTTTTTGGGAGTAGATCAGGAAAGAGAAGTACCTATAACCTGTTCATATCACCAGTATCAAATCAGGGGTCCACACATACAGCTAGCATAGAACGATATAATAACCAGCACCCTGTACACTAGATTTGCATGAGCCAAAGGACTTGGACTGACATAGCAGGGTAAATTCCATATCGGTTATTAGCCAACTATCTTGAGGAACTCACCATCACATGCAACTCTGTAAAGCAGTTGTGCAGCATACCACTGAAAAATACAGTGGCTTGCACACATTTCAAAAGCAGTTATTGGCAGTTACGCTTCAGGTGAAATGCTCAGTAGAACAACAACATCCTTTGAGTACTTTCATTTTCTTCATTTTAGAATGTTTGTAAACACGCTGAGTGGTTCATTACTCAAATCTGTTTTGTTTTTTTTGTTCTAGTTGCCTGCCATAGCTATCTGTAGCCATGGCTAGATCATGGTCATGGTAAAATATGAATGCTAATCCATTCAGTCATTCATATTTTATCTATAACTATTAAGCACTTACTAGTGCTAAATTTAGAAATACTCCAATAACCCAAATTCACTGACAAACATTTCTCACTCAGTCTCAACTGTTTGTGGTCACAGCTGTGTTTCTTGGCCGCCTTCACTTGCTGGTCCACTCTAGATTCTTGGAGCAGCAGTAATTTTTCTACTTTTTTATTTAAATACACAGTGCATCAGATAATGATACAGTGGACAGCATTGCAAATGAGGAAGCAGAAGTTTCTTCAGCTTGCGAAGATACCCAAATGGACAGTACAAAACTAATGCATACAACTGGCACCTGTTAGAAAGCTGTTACAAAGCTGTTTCTCTCCTGTTTCTGCTACTCAATCTGTTGTCCCTGAACAAGTCAATGGCAGTGTCACAAAGACGGCCGGAGTGGGTGGCGTCAGACCAGAAGCAGGAAATAAACAGACAGAGACTTGTGGTTTGGTGGAGCTGAGCGAATGCTTTCGCTCAGCATTTAATAAACAGCATAGAAAATAAAAGGTTTGAAACAAAAATACAGGACACGGCACTATACGCCAAAATAAAAAGACAAACAAAAACGGACCAAACAGACAAAACACGGTGAGCTTCTTTTAACAATTATTACTCTTATTCTCTTTACCTCCGTCTCCAATCCCGTTCTGCATTCACCGAACACCCAACAGATCTATCAAGACACCTAAACCTCAGTATTAGAAAGCAAAGGTCCTTTCAATTACACTTCTCGTGGCCCTATGTGCAGTATTATAGTTTTCCTCTGCTTGTGTGGAGGGATTAAATGCTGGTGTTATAAGCCACTGACGTAAAGGATAGACAGCATCCCCTGAAAAACTAATATAACTAATATAAAATATTAACTAAGCAGGAATGCACTGAAGTTAAAAAATATTTGTATTTATTATTATTTTTTTTAAATTTTTTTTTTTACAAATGTATTCAAGGGCTAGCCAACAGTGGCAGAATAAATTTGTTTAGAAAAAAAAGGAATATAAATATTAAAAAGAAAAAAAACAAATCAATTATCTGGCTATATATTATTTACCAATTAATATTCCTTCTGGTCTCCGTGGCGACTCAAACAATTACCCTAAATTGGAATTTTGGAGTATGTATGAATCATGGCAAGATCCTGAATAACATGTATGTTTAACAAAGGAAAGTTATTCCTATTGAAAAAAAAAACTGGCTGTTTCCTGCAGGATTCTGCAAAGCAACGTGTGTGCAATCTATAGCCCCGAGAAGAGATGACATTCCTGCTATATTAAAAAAATGTGTTTAACCTTATCAAACTCCCTTTGGTTGTGAGGGAACACAATATAATCCTGTGCCCTCTTCGCCAATGCAGTAGTTACTTCATTAATAGTACAGGACATTTTAGGAGAAAATTTGGATGATGAAAATCACATGTGGGAATTCAAAAAGGGGCGTGTATGTATGTAAATTAAGTATTTGAGATATCTATTCGGGCACATTCTCCTAGTGGAATTTAAAACGGAAACCAGAGAATCCTTGCTAGAATGACCTTGAATGCACAAATTCACCTTCTTGAGAATCGCAAATAGGAGAATACATTTGAAAATCGCATAATTTCTCCTCAGATGTCTCTCTCGAACGTTTGAAAATAGAGCCCATGATGTGTATATCTCATACTGTGTGACGTCACCACCATGTGCATACAGAACTTCCAAAGCTTGTTGTATTGAAGAAGCAGAAACAATGGAAGTACGTGGATTTACTCAACAACAACAAAAAACATTACCTTCAGTTCTGATTGCCATTTCTGTAGTTATACACTAATCAGCATGTTATGTAATTAACAGTGCCATCTACTGTGGCTACCACCAAGGTAAAAAAACAAAAAATGAAAATGGATGTTTAATTGCAATTCCTCAGTCCGGTCTTCATTATTGTGATGGGTTAGTCTGTTGTGTTTTTGTAGATGATTTGCCATTTCACAGTTGTTTTGTCCTTTTCAC
The DNA here is from genome assembly GCF_902713425.1 of Acipenser ruthenus. Taxonomy (NCBI): domain Eukaryota; kingdom Metazoa; phylum Chordata; class Actinopteri; order Acipenseriformes; family Acipenseridae; genus Acipenser; species Acipenser ruthenus. Next base: position 17,440,118 of record NC_081205.1, read on the forward strand.
AAAGTCGATCAGCTTTGCTTTGGGGTTCTTTCACCCAATCAGTAAGAGACACCTCACAAACATATTAACTTTTCAAATGAACATTGTGCTTCCTCTCTTCTTTACTACTTTTTTTACTTTTCATCTCTTTTTCATGCCTATATATTAATAAAACAAAATAAGTGTACACCAGGGATGTCATTTTGTCTCAGGGTTCTGGTGACTCCAGCTTTGCTGTCGTGGTTTTTAAAGATCACCAGAACTGCTTGACAAAATGACACCCTTATGAATAATCAAGTAGCAGCGCCTGGTTACACATGTCCAACTCCAGTAAACACAAGCTGAAGGCTGGTATAAAGTTTGCCACACGCTACGCCTTCTGCTACTGTTATTGTTATCACTGTCATAACACACTGTCGCTATGCTATTCATTTGACTATTCATATTATTGTATGCTTATTTTTTAATGTTACTTCTCTGATGTAGGTTCATTTTAGGAAGGGAAAACAATAGTAAGCGTTTAACAATCCTGGGAGTTACAACAACAGCAGCACGTTTTTGGCACAGTTCTTATAACAGCGAGTTCTGCTTTTTGTATTGACAATGAGAACCCTTCTCCACTGGTTCAGAGAGGCGATGCCATGCTAATGAGCGTGCTTTCAAAGCAAGCATTCCACTACAGACACACAGGTCCTCTAAGGCCCTTTCCACACCACATAACCGATCTCGAGAGCCGTACTCAAAACCATTCTAATTAATCCAGTTCAAAGTGTCCACACTGAAGTACCGTTTCATGTTTAGTCGGGCTTAATGCATCCAAGCACAATTTAACGTTGTGCTTTTGTTATTTTCCCCACTAGTTTAACAGAGATGTCCTGACAGTTTTTTTTTTAAGCGTAAAAATGAATACCCATTGCGGAATGTACACTTATAGCAAGTCCTTCAGCCTGAAGTTCAGGCGTCCTTATTTCGCCAAACATACCACAAAGTATTTTGGGATATTGGAGGATACACAAAAAATGTAGTACAGTATTACAGTGGCCACATGTCTGATAAACCTCACTACTTGATGCGATCTAATTAGAACCGGACTCGAGACTACCCCCTGAGGTGGTCTCTAGTCTGGTTCTTGAGTACAGTATTAAATGCTGCGTAGTTTGGATGCAAACTGTATTTAGCACTTTTAAGCTGGTTTAAAGGCAACTAATATGGTTTAAAGGCATAGTGTGGACTAAGATCCACACAGTAACCGCCCTCAGTTAGGAGGTTCTCAGTGTCTATCTTGACGTGCTAATGAGTAAATAGCTACAAAATGCATTTACTTAGTTTTTTTGTCTTTTACTGTCCTTTATATTTTTATGGTGCAATTTTTCTTAAGGGTTTTTATTCCAATTAAATGTAGTTAATTAGGTTAATTCACAGTTAGCCCATGTTGACAGTAAAATGTATAAGTCCTGCATTTTCCCCTTTAAGGGCCCTTCACTAATTTACTGTTTTTAATATTTCGTAGTTTTTATTGTGTATGTCAGATATAAAGAAGGTGCACTGTATTCAATTCCTGCGTTTTTCTTATTTTTTTAATAAATCTGTGTTAAGATGCATTATTGAGTTGCTCTTCAGTTCTCGTTGCCATAGACATATATGTAATTGAAGGCTTGATCAGCCAAAGTGTCTTTATTTTAGTAAGCATCGGCTCCACCTAGTAAATAAACTAAACTGGATCCAAAGTGGCAGATCGCTAGAGGAGACACTTTGGCTGATGCACATGGAGGCACTTCACCCAAATGACCCAGGTGTCTCTAATATTTCATCCCCTGTAGGAGAATAAAGGTGTGTCAATTCAACAAAAATGATTTAGAATGAAGTGTTTCATAATTCATAAAAAAGGTATTTACTACATTGCAGCTGAAGTCTAATAAAGCATGTGGAGGTAATAAAAACAGGCATGCTTGGAGACAGGCATAAACATCACACAGTTGTGCCAGAACTTACTTACTGAGCTTCTTCTGCAGCACAAGTTCGAAAATGTTTCATAATGTCGGGCACCTTCAGTTAATGTTTGGTTATTTTTATGCAAATCCCAGGTTTTGAGAACCTGCCAGCTCCCCAGAACGTCCTCCTGTCCTCCATAGACATGATCCATCTGCTGAGGTGGAGCCCCGTCCTTGTGTCCGGAGGCAGCGTCAGATACACTGTGGAGTTCCAGGGGTGAGTTCATGCAGAGCACCCTGCAGTGCTGACAACAAACGCATTGCCTTTGCTGTATCCCCTGTTGTCCATACTGCAGCAATATATTTTTCAGCATAATCCCCATTGTTTTTATATTTCACACATCATGGCTCACAAATCAGTTTCTTAACTGTTTCTCAGAATGTTCAGTTGGAGTAAGAGAACTGTCATGTATCTAGATCATGCACCCTCTGAGCAATGTTGCTTTTCTGTTCCCACAACATGCCACTCGTTTCAATCCCAGCACCAGCCTTGATGCATGAAGGAGCATGGTCTGGATATACTACAATATTTATAAGAGACATAGGGATAGAGCTCTCCAAATTGTCATTAGCATTTTTTCTCAGAAATCAAAAACGTTTACCAAAAAGTTACCAACTCAGACATTTCATTTAAGGGTTTGTATATAGTAAGATTTGTCTTACTTGTTTAGAATTAGGGATGCAACGGTTATGAGTTTCCAAAACTACAACTGCACCGAGCCCGACTTTTGCATAAGTTCCAAACCGAACAAAACCGACAAAAGAGAAAACCGAACTGAAACCGACATTTTTTGAACCATGAAAAGCGTCGGCACTATCAGCACTGTGCAAGCGGCTTGTCAGGAGCTCCCCCCTTAATAACTGTAACATTGTAGCACAAATCAAAAGCTGTGATGAGACTGACCTGGCAGCCCTCAGTAGGGATAGCAGCAGCCTCATGCTCAGTCTGGTGTTCACATGTCGAGGGCTGTTATCATTCCAGGTTTCTAAAAGGGTTTGTTGATGAAAGGTGCTGGTGTCCGCACAAGCAGGCATATGCAAACACTCTGCCTGTATACCCTAAATTAAACCTTTTAAAATGCAGCCAATAAGTGAAAGGCTGGCGTTGGATATTTTTTAGTTAAAAAAAACAAAATGTATTAATAACTAAATTGACTAAAACAGCCAAATGCAAAACTACTGGAATGTTAGTTAAAGCCCTGAAGCATTCTGAAACTGGTTTTATTAAGGGAGCTTCAAGTTCTCATCAGCTTGTGGATCGGGTTTCGTGCCTTACTGTGGGTGTTAGCTCCATGCTGACCTTTGCCTCTGATGTTTGAACAATACCAGTGACAGGTCGACTTAACTGATGAACAGGAATGATGACATTCTAAAATATATCACTAATCTACACTTCTGTCATTCAGTTCCTGAAACAGGAATGCAGGTGGTGTTGTGCATGTTATGTACATAGAGTGCCTGAGTGACATTTTAAATTAGAAGTATTTCACTTTGAAGCCAACATGTTGATTAAAAAATGGCAATTTTGAAAACCATGAGCTGCAGTTCTACTCAGACATGATCAGAACTGACTGCGGCAACAATGGAGGTACCAGGAAAATAATAAATAAAAACTTTTAATGACATTGTTTCATTCTTTCTACATTGTGCAATCACACTGTATTCAGCTGATTTGTCACAGTTGAAAAAACGACATGTGTAATAATGGGATGTCCTGTTCCCTTGGCTGCACACATGCAGTTCAGTTTTTCGGCTTGAAAAAAACGACTGGATGTCAAAAACAGCATCATAACCGACTTGCATCCCTCTTTAGAATTGTATTTGATGTGTTTTTCTCCCTGAAGCCATGTAGTAATGGCACTTTGGGGTAAAAAGCTTGGAGAATCTGGCCTATTTTCTGTCTCCTGGCGAACATGTCTGAGTAAAAGTTGAGAAATGTTTTCCCATTTGACTTGCGACTCATGACGTGTGAATAAAAAAACCCCAAAACAATCGGGAAACCACAGGATACTTTGCAAATAGATAAGATCACTGAACATGTTAACGACTTTTTTGAGCGTCATTTTGCTTATCACACAGTTGATGTTCCCATTTGCTTTTCCTGGCATGTTATATCGTTGATCATATCCTTCGAAACACAAAAGGTCTATTTAAGATGCGTTTATTCATTCGTTGCGGTTTGGTTACAAAACAATATTTTTTTTTTGACATTCAGAAAATGTGAAAAAAGCAAACAGCAAGAAATGTGCACAAACTTGGACAAATGCACCATGTTATGAGCTTGTAAAATACACATATCATGTGTCCACTTAGCTTTTCCTTTGATTTTAAAAATGCTTTCAAAGGACGTAATAGAGACAAACAAAAATAAAAATAACTTTAGTCAATAATGAAAGGTGGGAGAGGAGAAGGAATATTAGAAAAAAGTAAAAATTGCAGAACAAGCATACTGTATGCTCATAAGCAAGAACCCTCTCTGGTAATCCCAGTGATGTTAATATGTTGTGTGTTGGTGTATCTTACTGTAAGAAATTCCATCTCATTCAGTTCTGAAGCAAAGCTTGGCGGCTCTGGCTGCTCAAACTGTGAGAAATGATTTCTGTTGTAATGTGACACCCTACACACAATGTATTAATCACAAAAAATAGATTTAGGGATGGGCAAAGCAACCCTATGCTATTGTTACCATTGCTACAACAGAGGTGGCATTTTCTGTTTTGGTTGTAAGTATTGTAAATGAAACTGCAGTGTTTCTATGGTGTTTTCAGTGACAGTCCTTCTGCCTCTCTCTTATTCATCTGTCAGCGGTACAGATAGACACCCCCCTAAATCCACATCATCTTATATCTACGCATGTTATATTTCTAAGTCAAATCTCTTTAACACCAAAAATATTTACAAAATAGCGTTTGAAATACACACCCTCGTATGTGTATTTATGTATGTATATACACCGGTAAATGTCTTTGTGATGTCATTCATTATGTAGCTAATGATGTAACAATCTACTGTTCCTTTCTATTTAAATCAGCCATCACAGTATCTAGTCTATTTATCCATTTATTTTCTTTTATTCTTCTATACTGTACATTATCTAATTACATTTTTTCTAAAACCATGAACTTTAAGGCCATCCATGGTGTGTCTGTTCTTTGTAAATTGCTGAATTATTGGTTTATTTACATGTTTATTTCTTATATTTGATAGGTGGTTCTGTATTCTTTTCTATATTGATGTAACTGTCTCTCCTACAGATTTTATTGTATTACATTTTTTTGGAAAATATACCAATATGCAAGGTTGCTAGCCTTGCATGACAGATTTTTTAAGAGTGAACATTTACTTATTTTATTTGCGATTTCACTCTGATCCTCAATAGTATATTTGCACACTTTACATATGCTTTTACAGGTTGCAATGTCTCTTAATGTATCTATGACCCCTTTATGTTTACTGTGGACTAAAATGTCAGCCAAATTTGCATCCCTTCTAAAAGCTACGATCGGTGCTTTCGGAAATGTTTTTTTTCATTTTTTCTGAATTATGAAGTATACGTAAATGCGTCCAAACTATTGAACATTTGTAATGCTGGGTAATAATTTAGAATATGTCATTATTAATGGTACTCTCTTAACCCTCTCTTCACTTTTCTTAGAATCAAGTAGTTCATTCCTATTGAGTGTCAACTTTTCTCAATTATCTCTCAATAATTTGTTCTTCATATCCTCTTTTCTTAAGATGTATTTTTAATTCCTTTCTCTGTTTATATATATATATATATATATATATATATATATATATATATATATATATATATATATATATATATATATATATGGGATGGGGGTAAGATTGCATTTTGACAAATCCTTAATGGTGACTGGTAGAGTTCTCATGTGATTTATAGGTTTGCAGGTCAGCCTGTATGAATCTGTCTTCTTTCAAGTCATCTGTATCTCATTGTAGGAATTACAACAGTACAGAGCTTTGGAACTGACCCCTCTAAGTGTCCTGGAGTGGGGGCAAAGGCACAGTGGTTGTATAACACCTGTATTGTGTCTGTGTTCAGGGAGCATGAGCGGGAATACAGGAATGGAATGTGGCAGGAGGTGTTGGAGTGTCTGGACATTGTCCACCCTGTCTGCAACGTGACTGCTGACATCTCCTCGAACGTCGACTATGACCTCAGAGTCAGGGCCTACCAGGAGGAGCGAGTCTCACCATGGGCTTCCATCAAGAACATGTTTAACAGACAAGACAGTGGGTTATTTGTTATAAATGTTTCACATCAACAAACAGCCAAGGCAGTTAATATATACTTCTCTAGCTGTGTCACTTCTGAAGAGTAGACATACTGTGTGTATAAACTCTGGCCTACCAGACAGTGTAAAGCCTGTCGTAGTTTGTGGAGCTCTTGTTTCTGGAATGGAATGGTATGGCTCTTTCAGCCCATTCCATTCCAGATCATGATCTCCGAGATCGAAGACATGCAAGTCTGTGAAACAATGATGTGAGGAATTTGTTTTATAGGTCATTAGCGCTGAATCGTTTAGATCCATTTCAAACCCAAAGACACCTCCATTTATTAGGCAATGCAGAGTGCTGGAAAACCCTTAAGAAGTGTATTTCATTAAGAGTTGAAATAACACTGATCTGGACCTGGACCAAACTGCACTCACTAGCACAGACCTGCCAATCTTGAGGTGTTTTTTTTTAAATGGATAAATTGGAGAAAGCAAACTGATTATACACATTCATAAGACATACAATAACCCATACCAATAACAATGATCAAGCAAGACTATAATGCTAGTTTATACCAGGAAAAGAATGGACTTAATGCATGCCAGGGTCAAGGTATTGCTGGGATCATGAATGAAATCCTTTCTTCCCCGGTGACTTTACATTTGAAAAATTTAAAATATTTTTATAATAAATGAAGAGGTACAGTTGACCCTGTCTATAATGGCATTATTTTATTCTCATGAGTACTTAAGATTCACTTTGCAGTCCTTACCTTCACAAGAAGTTACTTTTAAACGATGAGAGGGTTAACTGTACATATTAACTTAAATATACCCAGCAACCCTGATGTTCTTGTTGCAAATAAATACGAGTGGTGTCAATTTTAAATGCATTCACACTTTATTAACTATGACTAAATGATTAGCCAGTCGACAAATATTTAAACTAAACCCAGGGATATTCATTCACCCACAAATTATAACACAGAACTTCTATTCAGTTTTGTAAAACACCATTGTATTCTGAAAACAACACCACTTTGTCAGTTTGTCAAAACTGTGCGTGAATGGAAACCAAATAAAAACTTGCCTTAGCCAACACAATATCTGGAAAATATGGAAATCAGCTTTTGCATGTTAAGAACCATCTAAGATATGGCAGATGCCAAAACCACATTTAATGAAATTAGTTTCCATTCATTCAAATAGCCACATAAGTCACACTGATAGAAATCTTATTAATGATCTGCACAAGAACTGAAGTTAATGGGCATCCTTTGATCCCACAAACAAGCCAAAACCAGGAACTCAAGAGTGGATGTCAGCTACCAGCTTCTGGAGGACAAAGACTAGCCTGTCGGTGTACTCTTGAGCTCACCAGGTGATTGGCCATTAGGGTCCACTGTAGCACCATGAGGAGAAACAGTCCCTGCCAGTTTTGCCTCCCTAACCAGTGCCACAGCAAATGCCACACTACCTCTGGAATCCCCAGCAAAGTCCGTCGACTTCACACAGCCAAGACTCAAACCTGTCCTCCGCTGACTGTATGAGTTACCTTGCACACCAGATCAGCTACATGAGGACCCCAGACGATTGTCTGTTTTAAGAAACAGGATATATAAAATTGCATATGGGTAAAAAAAATATTACCACAATAATCTATGTCTCTCATTGGTTTAGGACTGGCAATGATTACTCCACAAAACCAATTCGAGATTATTGCGTTATAAAATATTCAGACCCATATAATATTGTATTTGTATTTGCCTGCTTGTGTAACTTGTTCAGACTCCAGCTCCTTCTCTGAAATGTGTGTTTGGTTCTGTTGCAGCTGTCCTGACTGTACCAGTCTTCAATGTGACTGCCAGAAAGGAATTCCTACAAGTTGACTTCACAGAAATGCCCAAATCCATTGTTTTTGTCCTCAAGTACTGGCCAAAGGGTGCAGAACACCAGGTACTGTACATCTTTTCCTCTAAGTTGGTTTTCACTTCCAGGAATACAGGGAGAAAGTTGAGATATAGTGTGGTGGATGGGTAAAAAGGCTTTACTTGAGTCAAATAAAAAACAAGGTAAAGAAATGAACAGTATACAAAAAACACCAAAACCCATCACTTTCCTCAGCTAATACAGATCTTACATATCAAGTTGCGTTACTAATTATAGATGCATCTCGAATAGGTGATAATAACTGCACAAAACAGTCCATTTTTCTTAAATATAACACCTAACACCTTTTTCTGCAAGGCAAGGGTAACACAAATAAACTATATATATTGAAATATTAGTACTTTATGGCATGCCATCTACATTATCGGATTATAATTTATTAATATCCTAATATGTGTGATCAATCTTTATCCAGCTGGCGAGTGGTCACTTCTGGATTTTGTAAGAGCATTTTACAGGAATCCCCCTGGATTTCAACAAGCACTTCTTATTAGGGGTAATACAGCAAAATCCAGAGAGATGGTGTGGTGGATGCAATTGAGGGTGATTCCTCAGTACTGTAAATGCTCCAATAAAATTCAGCTGGAGCTTATCCCAACAGGTTGATCAAATCGACCCCTAAGCCATTGGGGATCTCTACTTGGTTCAGTTTCTTCTGAATGTACCTGTATTGTGACTGTGGCTGGATTGTGTTTGAATGCAGGCGGTCCAGGTGACCTCAGAGCAGAACCCCTTTGTCCTGGTCCAGATTGAGGAGGGGGTCACGTACTGCCTCCAGGCCTGGACCCATGTGGAGGTCATTCACAAGAGCAGCAACGTCAGTGAGCTCCAGTGTGTCTCCATTCCCAGTGAGTACAGCAGGGACAGGCCAGGGCAGCTTAGATAGCGTCAAGATCCAAAGAGTTATATTGTAATTCTTGAGATCTATTAAGCAATGGTGTTCTGTAATGGCACTTCAAATAACTATGAGTTGAATTACATAATGGGATGGACAACTCAAAGTGGCAAATCAGTATAATACTGGTATAATTATTTTGACAGTCTGTTGCAAAGCGCTGCTTAACCAAAGAGAATGTTTATTAATGTTAGTAATTAAGCAATAGAACCAGAAGGAGAGGGCTTTACCGTCTGGTAATGTTACTGTTATAAACAGAGAAAGAATGGTAATGTTACTGTTATAAATAGAGAAAGAAACATATTCAGGGTGATCGTCAATGATATTACTTACTGTTTGGTTCTAGTGTTGTCAGATTAACAGGTGGTGTTCTCCTTTACAAAGACTGGTACATGGACCAGGTCCAGAGCAGAGGAAGTCATGTGACAGATAGATGGATATTATAAGACAGTGCTTCAGTATTTTATTTTGACTAAATATGTTAGTTCTGTTGCAATTTGTACCCCAGCATAGTTAGTCCTTGCATTCTTTCCAAACACAATAACAACCTTAAATGGGACACTTCATCTTCAAACCAAGACAGCCATCCGTTGGTCTACCCCACTGCGGTGAAGAAGGGCATTCCTTTACACAATACTGGGGGTATTTTCAGTTGAATACATTTCCACATGAGAATACAGTGGCTGTAAGTCATTGTCATTTACATTTTGGTGTTAGTGATGGCTCTAGTGTTGTATTCACAGCTAAGGCAGGGTGGGTGTATGTTTGTGTAGCAGTGACAGTCTCTCTCTCTCTCTCTCTCTCCTCAGGCACCTTGCCCCCCTGGGTGGCCCCCACTGCAGTCACTGTCTCCTTGATTGTGGTCATTGTGGTGTCTCTATTCTTGCTGGTCGCCCTCCAGAAGCATTTACACCTAATAAAGTATTTCTGCTGCCCCAAGGAGATGTTACCAGACTCACTGGTGAGTTTGGAAGCCGAATGAAAATGTTCAGTGTGCAAGTCAAGAGGAGAAGATGAATGGTAGTGCATGCATATGATTTGTCCATCCAAAAAATATGAACTGGTTTGAGGTAGAGAGGCTGGGGCATTTGTTATTCCCACTCAGACCACTTACCAAATGTTTTGGTATCCTTGACAGATATTAAGTCTGCTCTGTATAGCTATGCAAATGATTTTAATGAGTAAGATGTGCATTGGTACCTCACAATATATCCATTTACCAGCAAAGACTGGGTGGGATATTTGTTTTTAGTCAAAAAATCACCAATTTTCTTCAGTACAGCAAGCATTCGGAGTAGGGTAAAATGGGCAACAGATGTCCCAAACATCAGCATCACAAACCAGTGACTGCAGGCTGGCAGAACTTGATCTTAAAATGCATTGATGGTGGAAGTCACCTCATGAGGGATCAATGCAAGTGACGCAAGAGGCGGGTTTTAAATCATGGACAGGAGAAACATGTCCAAGAAATATTGGAGGTTGGGGAATTCATGAATAGCCATTTTATAAATGTGATCTGTGCATGTGATTATAGATGGAACTGGCTGCAGCCCTAGTTTGATACTGGTAGAAGATAGGATTGTGTTGTGAAATGGGGCACACTCTTCAGAAAGTTCTATTGGGTGTGGAAATCTGCAATTAAGTCTCCAGAATGGCCTATAGATCGAGGCACCACTTATGAGACTGCTGCTTGTAAAAACACCAGATATTGGTGCAGTCTGATAGGGAAGCACCTGCCTAAAAGACCGCTGATCCCAGAGTCCCATCTTGAAGAAAGTGTTTCCTACTGAATCAAGTCTCCACTAAACTTTCAAATGTGTCACCTGCTCCTAGTCTGTGTCGCCAACAATGTGTACATATCTGTAGTTACTGTAAAGATGAATCACTGTCATGTTTCTCCTGGATTGTAGGATGTAGATACCTGCAGAGTTAAGCTATACGGTGAGAAGACCACCAGTGAACTCTGTGACCCCGTCTTGATCCAGCCTGAAATAACACTGTGAACTCAAGAGACTGAAAAAAGCTTGAAGAACCTGGTCCCGCGCAGAAAGCTGTTACCTGGTCGACAGCAATGGAGACTTAAGTCCTTTATTTATTCAGATCCACAATATCGCAGGACAGGCTTTCTACACAAACTAGAACGTCTCCTGCAAGGATGTAAATACAAATCTACTTTATCGTTTTGATTATATTTATTGTCTTTTTTTTTTACTGTATATAAGAAAATGAAAAGACACATGTTAAAAACTTCCTGTTCGTTACCAAACAAGTTTGTTAAAGTGGTTGAATTCACGCAGGTGCAGCTGGCATCTCTCCATGACTTTCACAGTGATGTTTAATGCCGGTCTTGTTTTATCTGTTGAGGTTGAGAGCAGTCTCACATTTTGGGAGTACAAATTCTCAATTATTGCAGTTTTTTGCAGTAAATTCAAAACTGATGTAAATAAAAGCAGTTTTTTTCTTTTTTTTCTTATGAGATCACAGAATTAGGTTTTCTTCGGGAGGACGAGCAGTCAATTTTTATTTTCTTGGAAAGATGTGCCAGCAAAGTGTCAGACAAACCAAGATACAGTCTACAGTCACTTTAAAAGCAAGTGACTTATTTGATCATGACTCATTGTTTTAGAATATAAATTAGAAGGGTAAATCCTGGGGTCGTATGGAACATTGACATATTTGTATTACTCTTACCAGCTCAAAAATGTAAACCTTAAATAATTATTACTATCTTATATAACACTATACTGTTGAGATAGTGGTAAACATTCGCTGACCATAACCCTACGGTATGTTGCACATTTGAAAAACAAAACAGGAAACAAGATCAAAATCGTCAAACCCTGAACCAATCCTCTCTCTTTTTCTGAACAGTGTTTGTAAATCGTATTTCACTTTTACAGTTAAAATGTGTGTTGGATTAAATTTTGTTTACTGGTCAATACAAGACTTTACATCAAGCCAGTATTTGAATATTTGGGTATAATTCATTATGTTAAATTGTCATTTGAAATTACGATGCAGTGCTTTGTTATTGTGTGTATTTTAAAATGTTAATTTAAAAATAAGTAAATAAAAGCAAAAACACAAGTCCTTACTTCTTTAGACAACCAATCTGTAATGACAGTTCTTGTTTTAATTCACTCTTTTGTTGTCTTTATAGATGTGGAATGTTTTTTGTGAGGTGTTATTTTTTTGTGTAAAAACATAACCAAAGACTTATAGTTTTGTTATTTTGTTTTTTTTAAATCATCACTGGGATTTCTATTCCACATATCCAGGAGATTTGATCGTAGTGCCTTAGACCGCTAGGCCATGCTGACCTCCCAAATTTCAGTTTTATTTTAAATCCGCAAACTAAAGGAGGTATTTACATGTCAGATGCACAAATTGCATACCTTAAAACATGAATAATGTAAAGGCAAATCAAAAAATAAAAAATAAATAAATTCACAGCTGTCGTTTAAACCTTTATTTCTAATGAGGTGTGTAGAATTTAAAATATCTACAGTGCCTTGCGAAAGTATTCGGCCCCCTTGAACTTTGCGACCTTTTGCCACATTTCAGGCTTCAAACATAAAGATATGAAACTGTAATTTTTTGTGAAGAATTAACAACAAGTGGGACACAATCATGAAGTGGAACGAAATTTATTGGATATTTCAAACTTTTTTAACAAATAAAAAACTGAAAATTTGGCCGTGCAAAATTATTCAGCCCCTTTACTTTCAGTGCAGCAAACTCTCTCCAGAAGTTCAGTGAGGATCTCTGAATGATCCAATGTTGACCTAAATGACTAATGATGATAAATAGAATCCACCTGTGTGTAATCAAGTCTCCGTATAAATGCACCTGCACTGTGATAGTCTCAGAGGTCCGTTTAAAGCGCAGAGAGCATCATGAAGAACAAGGAACACACCAGGCAGGTCCAAGATACTGTTGTGGAGAAGTTTAAAGCCGGATTTGGATACAAAAAGATTTCCCAAGCTTTAAACATCCCAAGGAGCACTGTGCAAGCGATAATATTGAAATGGAAGGAGTATCAGACCACTGCAAATCTACCAAGACCTGGCCGTCCCTCTAAACTTTCAGCTCATACAAGGAGAATACTGATCAGAGATGCAGCCAAGAGGCCCATGATCACTCTGGATGAACTGCAGAGATCTACAGCTGAGGTGGGAGACTCTGTCCATAGGACAACAATCAGTCGTATACTGCACAAATCTGGCCTTTATGGAAGAGTGGCAAGAAGAAAGCCATTTCTTAAAGATATCCATAAAAAGTGTCGTTTACAGTTTGCCACAAGCCACCTGGGAGACACACCAAACATGTGGAAGGTGCTCTGGTCAGATGAAACCAAAATCGAACTTTTTGGCAACAATGCAAAACGTTATGTTTGGCGTAAAAGCAACACAGCTCATCACCCTGAACACACCATCCCCACTGTCAAACATGGTGGTGGCAGCATCATGGTTTGGGCCTGCTTTTCTTCAGCAGGGACAGGGAAGATGGTTAAAAATGATGGGAAGATGGATGGAGCCAAATACAGGACCATTCTGGAAGAAAACCTGATGGAGTCTGCAAAAGACCTGAGACTGGGACGGAGATTTGTCTTCCAACAAGACAATGATCCAAAACATAAAGCAAAATCTACAATGGAATGGTTCACAAATAAACATATCCAGGTGTTAGAATGGCCAAGTCAAAGTCCAGACCTGAATCCAATCGAGAATCTGTGGAAAGAACTGAAAACTGCTGTTCACAAATGCTCTCCATCCAACCTCACTGAGCTCGAGCTGTTTTGCAAGGAGGAATGTGCAAAAATTTCAGTCTCTCGATGTGCAAAACTGATAGAGACATACCCCAAGCGACTTACAGCTGTAATCGCAGCAAAAGGTGGCGCTACAAAGTATTAACTTAAGGGGGCTGAATAATTTTGCACGCCCAATTTTTCAGTTTTTTATTTGTTAAAAAAGTTTGAAATATCCAATAAATTTCGTTCCACTTCATGATTGTGTCCCACTTGTTGTTGATTCTTCACAAAAAATTACAGTTTCATATCTTTATGTTTGAAGCCTGAAATGTGGCAAAAGGTCGCAAAGTTCAAGGGGGCCGAATACTTTTGCAAGGCACTGTATATCTATGTGTATTTCAGTGCTGCTCATACTGTAATCTCTGGAATCTTGAAAATGGTTTTGTGAAAAAGGATCAAACCATTGCGCAAAGCATTGGTAGCGATTGATAAAACTATGTGAAAACAAACACCCAATATACAGGGTACCGCTACATACCAAATAAATAAATTCAGTAAGGGCAGGCCAGGTCTTTAGGCCTAAATAGGTCATAGGTCATTTGAAGCAGGTCTTACTTTGTCCATATCCCTGCCATTATAAAAAGGGAAAGGGGTCCTAGAGTAGGTCACCTGGATTAGAAAGAAAAGTACGATCTGGCCCCAAATCACACAAAACAGACAACTGGCAAGTTTTACATAAACAAACGGAAAAGGAAGAGACCACAGGACAATGAAAACAACAACTCTCAACTGCCAACAGGCCAATGACATGTACAAACTTCAATCAATAACTGACCACTAAAAACACAAATGACAGCAGGAAACAAACACCACTACACAACCAGATGTTAAAAGAACGAAACAATGTGAGCAAACCTGGATGAGGCTCACCACAGGCTGCACTGATCACCCTGTCCGCTGGTCAGCATTCCCACAGACATCAAAACCACAACCGCAGGATTCTGTTAGACTAACAGGTAAGATCAGCTGCCAAACCACCAACTGTGTTTACATTATTCATAAGAACAATGCACAGCTTGATATATTGGTGAGACTAGCAAATCAGTAGCAATCAAATTTGAACAAAATAAATATAATTGTGAGCACTAAGAGTCTACAGCCACTCTAGTTTCCCTGCACTTGATAAGGCCATGATTTCAAACAAGCCACATTTACATTAGTCCTGTACACAACCAAAACACTACAAGAAAGTAAAGGGAGCAACAATCAATAGCACAGCTAATAACTGATAGCCCATCTGGAATTTACAAAACACCACCACGATACCAGAATATATTTGCTACTGAAGATCTTCCCAAATCTACAATTCTGTCCTCATCTTTTTCTCCTTTGTTTCTACCTTTTGCTTATACAGTCTATGAAATGTTATGCGTTTTTCATGCCTATGTAGCGTGCGCTAACTAGCCATTCACACATCTGCAATGTTTATGTCCCGTTTGTGGATAACAGCGCACACACACACACACACACACACACACACATTTGTTCTTAATAGAGCTATTGAGATCATTCACACTGTCCACAACACCAGTGATAGAAGCATGTGAATCTAAACACATTTTTGAAGACATTGAGAAAGATTCCTGTTGAAACATTTGTCATTGAATATAATTTCAGTATTTCTAGATTTAGCACTATTGAGTGATTACTAGTTAAGAAGGACAGCTCATCTGTTAAGGCACAGCCGTGTGCTGTTCAGGGTGAGTCAACCACTCACCTGAGCGCAGGTTACTGGTTGTACCAAGTTCTCTCTCAAAGGACCTCCATGAACCAGCAGCGACGACAGGACTTGGAAATCCATTCCATACACCCACCACAAAGATGTCTCTTTCTGTTTATCTTTCAGTGACTAGGAGGCTGCTTCGGAAATAATAATAATAATAAAAAAAAACACACACACACTTACCTTCTGCCGAATCTATCTTTTGGGAATGGAAACAAACTGGTAAGCCAACAACCTTTATATGTCAAAGAGCAAATACTGTAGCTTAAAACAACACACTCAGTTTTTACTTTCCCTCATCTTTTTCTGATATTTGCATTCATGATGAGCCCCTGCCCCCCAATGAACTGGAAACTGCTTTGAACTGTTTGAAAATCCCACCAAATAAAAGAGCCTCAACTTCTGTCAGCTGTAAACTACGGATAGGACAGTAAATTCGATTCAATGTACTGCCTCAGGACCTAAAATCAATGAAACAATTGCAAATATTATAAAAAGATAAGGTAAAAAGCTGTGAATTTTGTATGAAGCTCCCTGCACTTTAAGCTTGTGGGTTTACCAGTTTGTTTTTCGTCAACAGAAGAGTACACAATAGAATAATGTACTGCCAGAGTACTGCAGCATTAAAACCGAATTGTAATACATTTTATTAGTCAATATTCAAGCAACGTTTTCTTTAAGAACGGTTTCAATAGTTATCTGAACACACACACCTAATTATAATGGGGGGGTAATCGAAAGAAATACAAATAAATATTTTACATCAAATTAGAATCCTCATCAAAGTGTGTGGGAGCACTGCGCTATTAGAGGTTTTGATTGACAGCTAAAGAAAAAAAAGGAAACAGTTCCTAAATGTTTGTGTGCATCACAAGAAGTAAACCCAGGATTTAAGAACAGGCTCCTGTCTGTATCACAAAGCCTGGTTTTACTTCATCCAGACACTTGATATGTACAGTACCACACAAGTCAGGACAGTACAGACAGTATCTTTTGAATGTTTAAAGTTATCAATGGAATATATAAACTCTGTTAGAGGTCAGTTTCATGACTCAATTTAATAACTATTTTTTATTTGTCCAATCTTAATTTACACTTCTTTAACTAACAATAGAACAGGACAGCTGCCACTACTGTTAAAAATCCTGTGCTATTCTGAAATAACATGCAGGGCTCCTCTTACTAAACATTCACATTTTCCCCCCTGCTCCACAGTGCCACCTGCTGACAGTTCAGTCTGCTAGCAAACAGCTTTAAAAGTCTATGTGTGTCCTGAGGCTGCAGGAGCTCCATGTCTGAACAATGTGTTTCTTTTTCTGAAGATATATCGCCCCTCTTGGGCAGACAGAATGATTGAGTCTAGAGGAGCTGTTTGGGTCCATCTCTGTGCCTGAAGGACCATTGCTATCCTGAAGCAGGCATCAGCATTGCTGTGTACACGACTGCAGGTTAAGGGGCTCCATTCCCCCCTGTCCCGGGGCCTTTAGTCCTCATGTCGTGCCAAATTTTGACCAGGGGCTCTCTGTTCTTCCAAATCATCTCATGCCCGTGCGTGATGTACCATCTAAAACGAAACAGAGGAAAAGCGAAGCATAGCGTTGATGTGAACCTCATTTACATTGAGAATCATAGATGAGTTGCAGCGAGTTACAGTGGGTGTGCCTTAAGTGAGCTACTCCTAGCAGCTTAGTAAAAAAGCCAATTTAATAGCATGCTCAGTTCAGCTCCCTCTAAGCAGCTCGAGCAGATTTCATCAGTGATCTGAGTGAGCAGAAAAATTCCTGCTCTGAGCTGCTCAGTTACTTAACACACCCAAGAAAAGAGGGTTCTGTGACATCATCTAAAGGCTTGACAAACTGTAAAGATCACTTCAAACAGCTTTGAAATCACTCAATGATGACGTTAATTGCCATTCACTTCTATTACCACTTTAATTAGTAAGCTTGTTTGGTTTTATTCAATAGCTGCCAACAAAAAATCCTTAAAGGGAATTATTCAGATAATACAAGTATCTGCACACACCTAGTTTATGCTATAAATGGTTAAAAGTTGTTGCAAGTAGAAACCTGCTCTACTTCTGAACTTTAACACGCCCCCCCAGACTGATCAAGGAGATTCAGAGTAGTCACATGACTGGTAACATCAGGGCACTGTACTCAATGCATGGGAGCTGCTCAGGGTTGGGACACAAGGCAAAAGCACTGCTAGCACCGACTCCCAGCTACATTCAATGGTGCACAAATTCTATGAGCCTTACATTCCAAACAGAGCTCCCCCAAGATGTGCCGCGTGGTCAAACAACCGCCATCCCAGAACCAGCCCGGCTGCATCCATGGCAACGATGGCTTTCAGGGCCTGGAAGAGAGGTGCTACAGTTAGTGACAGACAAGGCTAAGAAGGATTCACAGCATGGAGCAACACTCTCTCAATAGGATTCTTCTGTTTCTTAATTTCTACAACCAAACTGTACCGTATTAGCAAACACTTATTGCCTTCTTAAAGATGCACTGCCCCACACAGTTTTAAAAATAGTTTCTACTTACAAAACCCAAGTTAGTAACGAAAGACGAATACATGTAGAAAGTTGAATTTGTTCTGTTTGCTTTTCTTGCATGTTTTGTGTTAGAGTCAGACGCTCTGTATGGGATATTCTACCTGCTGTGTTTGGTTGCAGGGAAAAGCAGCTAGGCATTGGCTAGCTGCAGATCCCTAACCAGCAGTTGGGCGTGTCCCAGTGGAGCACCCCAAATAAACCTTGGTGCTACTAGCCAGGACAAAACAGTCTGTATGAACAGTGAAAAGACGACACATCAAGTTCTGTTTTTAACTCTGGACCACCGCGTGTCTAACCGGGGCCAGTTTGCTCAATTTTGTCTAGGAAAGGACAGGGATTAGCTTCTGGATTTGTAATCACGCTTGACACTATAGGAGGAGAGGGGTGTCAGTACAAGGAGTAGCGCTCAACCATGATCACGGTGAACTTTTATTTTTAGCTGCGTTTTGTTTTGCCTTTTCCGTTTAATATATAAATATGAATAGACTGTACAATACAAGCTTTTAGATCTGTTATTATAAACTGAATGATGCTAGTGACGCGGCCACTCTAACACAATTTAGAGCACATTATGGGGCTGTGGAGGGGTTCGAGCGTACACTTTTTGATAAACAAATTATGACATTTTTATACAGCCTGAAATAGTCACATGTCGTCTGCAAAAATACTACATCCACCACAGATCTATTAGCACATGTTCCTTTCCAGTGTACAATAGTACAGAAGGCAACAGAGCATCAGTAAGCTTCATTTTTTTAACTCAGAGTATGTGTAAAACAAAAAAAAGGTCAATACAGCTAGACTGGAAAATACTGCCTGTCATGCAACACAACTCGGTTTCATTGCGAAATTGGATTTAAAAACTTGACATATTTCTTTCAGTTCTTGTAGTTGCTAAAATCTAAACTCTTCAACTAACTAGGCCTACAAGAATACAATCCTGTTTGACAGGAATATGTCTTTTTCAAAATCACCAGTAAGCACACGGACATGATGGGGGACTTGTTATAAAATGACTTGAGCTGCCTCTTTTGGTAGATGGAAAGCTATGAAAAAATGTAAAATATTTGAGCCATTGAGAGAACAAGTTTATTATGAGATTTTGAACCCATGCTCAGATTCTGCAGTGCCTACATGTTTGTGTACATTATAGGATTCAGTAAACAAGTCAGAAGAGTCAGCTTCCCCTATGGGGAGTTATTGTATTGTGAAAATATAGGGCCCCTCATCAAATTCATGCGAAAGACTTTAATGACCAAGATGAATGAGTAAGGGTGTGAAGATTCACTGTGTATCAATGTATCAATGAATCCTTTCATTAGACAGGTATGTACTGTTTATATTGTGATACAAGACAAAAAGCACATCATAGCTCAATGTACAGCTATGGCCAAAAGTATTTATTTAACATTATGTAATCAAAGAAACTTCAAAAGGATATCGCAAAAGTCTACTGGAAGCCATATTAGTAGTACAGTATTTCATATTAGATTTCAAAATGTCACATTTTTCAATTAGTCAGTTCTTCATTAAGTACAAAGCGGTATGTAATTCAATATGTTAACGTAACATTATTCAGGTTTCACTTGACTATGAAGCAAAATTAGTTAATTCTATAGGGTGATGCAAAACATTTGGCCACAGTTGTAGTTCACCAAATGAATAAGTGGGTTTTATAGTTAGTATGACTAAATACTCTCCTTATCATATTACATGTTTGTCTTTTAACAAAACAGTTCTTGATGAAGTGATAATTTGATCTTATTATGCATCACACAAGCAGCCCGTCAGGACCTTCGCATGTTTTGTGATGTCTTGTACCCTGACATTAGTGTGCCGTCACACCTGTGAAGACGAGTATCACACTTAATTCTCTACCAGTCTTGGCAGGCACCTTTTACAATGAACTAATCGAAAAGCTTCATGAGACGCCACCGTTTTAAAACAACACTAAGAATGAAACCACCACTTACACTGCCAGCAGTGAAGGTAAACATGGGAAGGAAGATGACGGCTAGTTTGGCCTCCGGCATCTTCATGCACACTGCAGCCAGAATAGTCATGATAGCACCCGACTGGAAAGAGCATGGAGAGGGCAAGAGGGCGTTAGTCTGCATCATTACTGAGGGAACATCAGACTGAATGGCTTGGAACATCTGTATCATTTATAGTCACACGGTAAAACAGTTACTTAACACCACTTGCAATGGAACTTTATAGGCCCTGTCCACACTACAT
The DNA here is from genome assembly GCF_902713425.1 of Acipenser ruthenus. Classification (NCBI taxonomy): domain Eukaryota; kingdom Metazoa; phylum Chordata; class Actinopteri; order Acipenseriformes; family Acipenseridae; genus Acipenser; species Acipenser ruthenus. The sequence continues at coordinate 17,460,502 of NC_081205.1, forward strand.
AACCGATCTCGAGAACCGGACTCAAAACCGTTCTATTTAATCGAGCTCAAAGTGTCACACACTGAAGTACCGTTTTATGTTTAGCCGGGCATAATGCGTACACACACTATTAAAATAGTTTGGTTACAGGTCCTAGCAGCACAATGAACAGTGGAAATGAATACGATAGTATCCCATGCAATGTGTTTTATCTTAAAATAATGTGTTATACTTATTAATAGAGGTCCACATTGCTAAAAAGAAATAAAACAAGTATTTTGGAAAAAGTAAATACAAAACACACACAAACAGGGCTTGAAGTTTTCAGGTTTTATTTTTAATCAGGTGACATCCCTATAAGCAAATTGAGCAGATTTTTTTTTTAACTGCCAAGGATAAAAGAACAAAGAACAAGTCAGCACAAAAGAACACGTGTCACTTACTGCTCCGAGCGAGGGGCCCAGTCTTCCTGAGGCTGTTTTACAGATGTAGCTGGCGAATGTAGAAATCACACCTAAGACACAAAGGCACAGTGAGAGAAATTCAAACACATTTCACTGTTGATTTATTTATGTGGGAAAGAAAAATCTGTTCATAATATCATTTATTTTACTTTGTTAATATCCTATTTGGTGTCTACAATCCAACTGTACATTACACACAAGTCAAAGATCCCCTGTATGTATTACATTTGTATATAACTGCTCATTATAAAAATGAATTACCCAACCTTCAAAATTTCACCGGCAGTGTAATACATTCCAGTGGAGGGACAAATATTTAAACCACCACATATACATACATACATATATATATTTACATATAAGATTTAACCCTTTGCGGTCCTATGTCAGACCAGGTCCGACATCGCAGTTTTCCCTTTCTGGTCCAATGTTGTCATCATCAAAAAGACGCAAAAAATAGGTCTAGTCGTTTTTTCTCAGGAAAAAGCAGAGAAAACCATTCAATGGCCGAGTGAGACCAATAGGAGCCAAGAAAGGCCGAAAAACAAATAAAAAAGGGGCGTATCTCATGAATACTGATAGACCCGACACCACATAGATAACACGGACATAAAACAAGATAGCTGCTTCTGCATCCAGCGCTCAGAGAATATCACAGACATTTGCAAAGCTTTTTGAGATGTTACAGTAATAAAATAACGACTTCGATCGCATTATTGAGGAGTTTGGTGACGAAACGAGTGATCAAGAGATGATTTATCAGTATGTACTATTATTACAAGGTATGTGAAAAATATAGCGAACGAGGGGTGGGGCGGTGCTGGAGATGCAGTACTCAGTGTCCTGTTGATATGCAGTGCCATTTAAACCTGTTTTACTGTGAAAAAAAACTTTTAAAACAGCGTGTCTAAAATAAACTGCGCGTGTGAAAATAAATTGGACCTGACGCGCGCTGAATAAATGGACCGCAAAGGGTTACATTGGACGCTCATTGGATAACCTGCAATCCTAACTGGGGCTGACAGAGTCGGAGTGACTCCCTCCCCCCTCTCTCACTCTTACCTGCAGACAGGTAGACAGCCATGAACTGCTCCCGGCCCAGCAGAGACACAGCGCTAGACGAGAAGCTCCACAGGACGTACATGTTGGCTGCCATGTGGAACAGGGAGTAGTGACTGAAGGTGGAGAAGATCATGGGGAAGCACAGATCCTCTGAGGGACCCAGAGAGAGAAATGAATTACATACATATACCCAGCACACATGAAAAGACTCAGCCTGAACCACCAGTATCACACTGTGGTATGTAAATGTAAAAATGTAAACCATGCAGACAGACAGGCTAATTCTCTGAGTAATGCTAATGATTATACCAGGTTTTACACAACTAGTCTGAGAGGCTGGTTCATGCTTTCATCGTGTAACCATAGCCTCTCTAGTTGTGTGACTGTCTGGTGATCCAAGGGTGTGGTTGAATCTCTCAACTCCAGCTGGTCGCATTGCATGACCATCACCCAGTGGTCACAAGATTATGAACCAGCCTTTCGAAACTCTACGCTAGTCCTGTAACCAGACCTGGTTTTCAAAGCTCCCATCAACTACAGTAATTGATAGATGTTAATGATGGAGAGCAGAGATTGCGCAGTCGTGGCCTTATTATTAAATTGTTCCTCCCCTACTCAGACAAGACTCACTCATGCACTTGTGTGATCAGCTCAAAGCAAATTCAGCAGATTGCTCAAATTCCTGGCACAGTCTTTTTTCTTTTTTTTTTTTAAATAATTTAGTAGTCCCCAATTAATTTTACCCCGTTTTTCTCCCAATTTGAAATGTCCAATTGTATTTAGGCTCAGCTCACCGCTACTACTCCCGCACTGACTTGGGAGCGGCGAAGACGAACACACGCTGTCCTCCGAAGCGTGTGCCGTCAGCCGACAGCTTCTTTTCACTTTGCAGGCCCACCATGCAGCCAACCCAGACCTACAGCGTCGGAGGACAACGCAGCTCTAGGCAGTTTACAGGCAGGCCCGCAGGGAGGTCTACAGGGGTCACTGGTGCGCGGTGAGCCGAGGACACCCTGGCTGACCTAAGCCCTCCCCCCCGGGTGGTGCTCGACCAATTGTGCGCCGCCTCCTGGGAGCTCTCGTCCACGGTCGGCAATATTATTATTATTTATTTCTTAGCAGATGCCCTTATCCAGGGGGACTTGCAATTGTTACAAGATATCACATTATTTTTACATACAATTACAGTGGCTCTCAAAAGTATTCACCCCCCCTTGGACTTTTCCACATTTTATTGTGTTACAACATGGAATCAAAATGGATTTAATTAGGAGTTTTTGTCACTGATCAACACAAAAAAAGTCCATAATGTCAAAGTGAAAAATAAAATCTACAAATTGATCTAAATTAACTAAATACAAAACAGAAAATAATTGATTGCATAAGTATTCACCCCCTTAAGTCAATATTTGGTAGAGGCACCTTTGGCAGCAATTACAGCCATGAGTCTATTTGGATAAGTCTCTACCAGCTTTGCACAGTTGGACACTACAATTTTTGCCCATTGTTCTTTTCAAAATTGCTCAATCTCCGTCAAGTTGGATGGGGACCTTTGGTGAACAGCAATTTTCAACTCTTTCCACATATTCTCAATTGGATTGAGGTCCGGGCTTTGACTGGGCCACTCCAGGACATTGACCTTTTTGTTTTTAAGCCACTCCAGTGTGGCTTTGGCTGTATGTTTGGGGTCATTGTCCTGCTGGAAGATTAATCTTCTCCCAAGTCCCAGGTCTCTTGCAGACTTCAGCAGGTATTCCTCCAGGATTTCTCTGTACTTTGCTGCATCCATTTTGCCCTCTATCTTCACCAGCTTTCCAGGCCCTGACGCAGAGAAGCATCCCCATAGCATGATGCTGCCTCCACCATGCTTCACGGTAGGGATGGTGTTCTCAGGATGATGCGCCAAACATAGCGCTTAACTTGGTCTCAGAGTCTCCCACATGCCTTCTGGCAAACTCTAGCCGAGATTTGATGAGAGTTTTTTTCAACCATGGCTTTCTTTTTGCCACTCTCCCATAAAAGCCAGTTTTGTGAAGCACCCGGGCTATTGTTGCTGTATGCACAGTGTCTCCCAGCTCAGCTGTGGAAGACTGTAACTCCTTTAGAGTTGCCGTAGGCCTCTTGGTGGCCTCCTTGACTAGTGCCCTTCTCGCCCGGATACTCAGTTTTTGAGGATGGCCTGTTCTAGACAGATTCACAGTTGTGCCATATTCACTCTATTTCTTAATAATGGACTTCACTGTGCTCCGGGGGATATTCAATGCCTTGGAAATGTTCTTATTTCCTACCCCTGATTGGTGCTTTTGAAGAACCTTATTCCGGATTTGCTTTGAATGTTCCTTCGTCTTCATGATGTAGTTTTTGTTAGGAAATGTACTAACCAACTGTGGGACCTCCCAGAGACAGGTGTATTTAACCTGAAATCATGTGAAACACCTTAATTGCACACAGGTGGACTCCATTCAACTAATTATGTGACTTCTAAAGACAACTGGTTGCACCAGCGCCTATTTAGGTGCGTCATAGCAAAGGGGGTGAATACTTATGCAATCAATTATTTTCTGTTTTATATTTGTAATTAATTTAGAACAATTTGTAGATTTTATTTTTCACTTTGACATTATTTTTTTGTGTTGATCAGTGGCAAAAACTCCTAATTAAATCCATTTTGATTCCATGTTGTAACACAATAAAATGTGGAAAAGTCCAAGGGGGGTGAATACTTATGAGAGCCACTGTACATTATTTTTTACACTTTATTTTTACATACAATTATCCATTTATACAGTTGGGTTTTTACTGGAGCAATCTAGGTAAAGTACCTTGCTCAAGGGTACAGCAGCAGTGTCCCCCACCTGGGATTGAATCCACGACCCTCCGGTCAAGAGTCCAGAGCCCTAACCACTACTCCACACTGCTGCCCTACAACAGAATAGTCTGGACTCAAACCAGCGACGTCCAGACGCAGAGCGCCTTTACTGGATGCGCCACTCGGGAGCCCCACACAGTCTTTTAATAATATACCTAAACAAGGGAAGTTCTGAAATACAGGACTGGGTGGAGGGCTAGTATGAGTTTCTAAACCTGGATACATCCACATAGACAAACAGGCACTCCGTTATATCCGTTTTCAGACACTTCAGCTGAAGAATGTCCAAGCCAAGTTCTATCACAATAACAATCAGTTCTCTGTATATACAGTGCCTTGCGAAAGTATTCGGCCCCCTTGAACTTTGCGACCTTTTGCCACATTTCAGGCTTCAAACATAAAGATATGAAACTGTAATTTTTTGTGAAGAATCAACAACAAGTGGGACACAATCATGAAGTGGAACGAAATTTACTGGATATTTCAAACTTTTTTAACAAATAAAAAACTCAAAAATTGGGCGTGCAAAATTATTCAGCCCCCTTAAGTTAATACTTTGTAGCGCCACCTTTTGCTGCGATTACAGCTGTAAGTCGCTTGGGGTATGTCTCTATCAGTTTTGCACATCGAGAGACTGAAATTTTTGCCCATTCCTCCTTGCAAAACAGCTCGAGCTCAGTGAGGTTGGATGGAGAGCATTTGTGAACAGCAGTTTTCAGTTCTTTCCACAGATTCTCGATTGGATTCAGGTCTGGACTTTGACTTGGCCATTCTAACACCTGGATATGTTTATTTGTGAACCATTCCATTGTAGATTTTGCTTTATGTTTTGGATCATTGTCTTGTTGGAAGACAAATCTCCGTCCCAGTCTCAGGTCTTTTGCAGACTCCATCAGGTTTTCTTCCAGAATGGTCCTGTATTTGGCTCCATCCATCTTCCCATCAATTTTAACCATCTTCCCTGTCCCTGCTGAAGAAAAGCAGGCCCAAACCATGATGCTGCCACCACCATGTTTGACAGTGGGGATGGTGTGTTCAGGGTGATGAGCTGTGTTGCTTTTACGCCAAACATAACGTTTTGCATTGTTGCCAAAAAGTTCGATTTTGGTTTCATCTGACCAGAGCACCTTCTTCCACATGTTTGGTGTGTCTCCCAGGTGGCTTGTGGCAAACTGTAAACGACACTTTTTATGGATATCTTTAAGAAATGGCTTTCTTCTTGCCACTCTTCCATAAAGGCCAGATTTGTGCAGTATACGACTGATTGTTGTCCTATGGACAGAGTCTCCCACCTCAGCTGTAGATCTCTGCAGTTCATCCAGAGTGATCATGGGCCTCTTGGCTGCATCTCTGATCAGTCTTCTCCTTGTATGAGCTGAAAGTTTAGAGGGACGGCCAGGTCTTGGTAGATTTGCAGTGGTCTGATACTCCTTCCATTTCAATATTATCGCTTGCACAGTGCTCCTTGGGATGTTTAAAGCTTGGGAAATCTTTTTGTATCCAAATCCGGCTTTAAACTTCTCCACAACAGTATCTCGGACCTGCCTGGTGTGTTCCTTGTTCTTCATGATGCTCTCTGCGCTTTAAACGGACCTCTGAGACTATCACAGTGCAGGTGCATTTATACGGAGACTTGATTACACACAGGTGGATTCTATTTATCATCATTAGTCATTTAGGTCAACATTGGATCATTCAGAGATCCTCACTGAACTTCTGGAGAGAGTTTGCTGCACTGAAAGTAAAGGGGCTGAATAATTTTGCACGCCCAATTTTTCGGTTTTTTATTTGTTAAAAAAGTTTGAAATATCCAATAAATTTCGTTCCACTTCATGATTGTGTCCCACTTGTTGTTGATTCTTCACAAAAAATTACAGTTTCATATCTTTATGTTTGAAGCCTGAAATGTGGCAAAAGGTCGCAAAGTTCAAGGGGGCCGAATACTTTCGCAAGGCACTGTATAAAGTGTGCCTCCACTATACCCCTGCCACCAGGGATCTGCATCCCCAGCAGGGTGCTAGGAGTGCTTTATAAGGAGGGTAATCTTTAGTTTACTGCAGTTTTAAAAGGTCATGTATTTGACTGACTGGCAGCAGGGTTGGAGGTGAAGTATCTCATCATGGTCCGCTGCATTGAAGGCACCCTCCACAGACAGAACACCAGCACATTGGCAGCAATGATCCCTACAGAAAGGGAGAGAGAGATAACTAAACAAGCAGGGTCAGGAAATCAACACAATTATACACCACACTGCAAATTGACTGGGAGGGGCATTTGTTGTTCATTTCATCCAAACCAGTCTTGTCTTCAAATGCCATTTGAAATGCTTCTTATACCTCCCTTACTATTGCAGGGTGCTTGCAATCATTCTATGATGTTCTGGGTTGTGTTGCTCTAGTATAGACTCATACCTGGCTTTGAGCTTGTCTGGACAATCCAAAGTCCTGGGGCTTCCAGAACTCCTATATTCATTCAAACATGAACTCTCATCTCTCTGTCCATATAAATGTAGAAGAGACAGAACTAACAGAGTTGAAAGGTTATATTGTGACACGATTTAAAGAAACTTGAATATAAGTCAATATGGGAGCAACAGAACTCAGAATCACTCAGACTGATTTACTACTTAGAATCTACAACTGTTTATTTTATTTAGCAGACGCCTTTATCCACGGCGACTTACAGAGACTAGGGTGTGTGAACTATGCATCAGCTGCAGAGTCACTTATAACTACGTCTCACCCGAAAGACAGAGCACAAGGAGGTTAAGTGACTTGCTCTGGGTCACACAATGAGTCAGTGGCTGAGGTGGGATTTGAACCGGGGACCTCATGGTTACAAGCCCTTTTCTTTAACCACTGGACCACACAGCCTCCACCATCTACTGTTAGAAAACACAATTGCAATAAAAAGATGTTTTGGGTTTTGTTTACACATGTGATCTGAAATAAGTCCGGGTCCCAGTATTAAATATCACTGTGACCTCTCTGAAGTCACTAGAATCGAGAGCACCTACCTGTGACAGTCCGCTGACCCTCACTCAGGCTATTCCACCAGCGGTTTACCTGAAATACAACAACAACAATGACAACAATGACTCGTTTCTGGAATTCAGACAGCTGACCCCAGTCCTCAGTCTGTAAGGCACAAAGTGAGGCCCAGGGTTAACCTGACACACACACTCTCTAACTGGGACCACAAACACTGAGTGCCTGCCTCTCCATGACTGCAGCGGGCACACAGACAGAGAAAGAGGGAGAAAGATACAATGAGGGAGCGAGAGAGTGAGAGAGCAAGAGAGAGACAGAGAGAGACAGCGAGAGGGAAAAGAGCGTGCGAGAGAGACAGCGAGCGAGCGAAAGCGAGAGAGGAGAGAGAGGAGCGTGAGAGAGGAGCGAGCGAGAGCGAGAGAGAGAGACATCTATACAATCCGAGGGTCAACAACTTTGCTTTTTCCACCCAAACTTTCAACACTGTTCACCAGCAGTCTCTCTCAAAAGTACTTAGTGCAGCGGTAAAACTTATATATATTACCTCAGAATTTAAACCTGAGATGAAGTAAAACTAGAACACCGACCATAACAAACACGTGTACTTGACTTCAGAGTTTATGATTTAAAGTTGGTGTGACCAATATATGCACATAGAAAAAAATGAAAATGTTTTTGTACTTATGGAAGAGACAGATTAAAGTGGATGCAGCTGGATTTCCTGCATTTGAAATGTGATCATTGATATATGATGTTGTGCGTTGTCCCCCATGTATTCTACTTGTGCGTACACACACTCCTACCAAACAAGTATTGATACAGAGGAATACATCCTGAATGAAACCACTCAGGCCCCCTTCATAATGCTATGGAGATTCTGATGACTTAGTGTGGCACCAGTCTGACATTCTTCATTGCAGACCAACATTTTTGGAGGGTTATGAAATAAATATCAAAATGTCCCAACTGCAATTAATCTCCTGGGGTCGGTTTTTCAAAACTTGTAATCTGGATCAAAGTGATCCAGATTTTGTAATCCTATATTTTGTGATCAAGATAACTTTTATTTCGATCGTTTTGATCCGGTTTTTCAGAAAATGTCACTGCTGGATTACATTTATCCAGATTACAAATAATCACGATTCCGAAATTTGTTTTTTGAAGTAGTTCTTAATAGTGTATAAACATTTTTTTTTTTAAATAGGCCATTATTTATGATATAGCCTAACTTTTATATACTCCACCCACTCGATATGTCGCGGGTGTCGGGGTCCAATATAAATCCGCTATATATCGAGGGCTGTGATACAGCGAGAGACCCATAGAAAAACAAATAGGCGAATAACAAATACTGTACAACCACGCCCTCGTTTTATCCGGGGCGTAAGGGTCCAGTATAAATCCTCTACACAACCCGCTTTTTCTCATTTTTCGTATAAAAACCAGCACACCGTTTTCATTCGTACAGCAGAGGGTAATTGCTTCTCATCAACTTCAGTCTCCAATTAATTTCCTCTTTCCTCTCCTTTCTCAAATGCCTAAACCCTTTTCATTGAAAGAATCCACTAACAGGCTTGTTGCCAGGGAGCTGACGAGTGCTTTGCTGCTGCCACAAGTGAACACCTCGCTGGCTAAAATAAAAACCGCTTCAGCAAGTAGATATTTAATTTTCTTTGTGTTATTGTGCAATGCATGTGTATATGATAACAGTATGATGTTAATGCTTTGTTTTTAATTATGTATATTTTTGTTTGTAATGTGCAGTACGAAACAAAACAAACAGTAATTCTAAGTGCATATGTATATTGCAGCTAAGGCATGCGCAGTAAAAATGGGGAGCCAACTCCACGACCGCGATATATCCGAATCCACAGTATAACGAGGGGCGATATAACGAGGGGTGGGTGTATATATAAAAAGAAAAATAAAAAGACCTGTGATAATTATGAGTAAGGCTATGATTTTGACAAGGTAATTTTTAGTACATTTCATGGATGAGGTGTGGCAAAAAAACAAGAATTCACGGAAAGTTCACCAAGTAACGTAGTTTTGGCTAGTTGAGGGTCTCTGACCCTGTGTGAAAAGTTTGAATTGCATAATCTACAATCTTGCCTTAACAGACGTCAAACCTTTCACCTTTCATTCTAAAATACTTCAACTATTTCTCACCGTCACATACCCGCATCTCTCTGAATAATGTTTGAAATTCTCCCTTTCGGGTTCTGTTGGTTGAGAGGACGGATGTACCAACGACATCGCTTTAGATTTTCTTTAATCCTCTTGTACAGCAGTACAAACTCAGCACATCTACTTATATGTAAATGTATCCAACTTCACGAATGCAGTCTGTATTTAAAAGGTGAACAGCTGCGATCACTGCGCAGTAAAAACGGCTGTGACACAATGCTTCCTTCGTACAGCAAATAGTGAAGCTGCCCAGTTTTAAGCTGTCTGTGCTTGAAGTATTGCATTCATCTGCAACATTCATCTGTGTTTTTACATCCATTTTCAAGAATTCAGACTTTTTTTTTTTATTCACATTTTTCGCGATTTCCGAGACATCTGTGACAAAATCGCAACCTTAATGATGAGTATTAATAGACAGGTTTATTTATTTCTTATGTTTTATTCACTTTTATGTTACTGCACATATAAAGCATGCAAATAATCTATTTTATTTACGTAGCAGAAATTAAATAACTAAAGTGAGATGTACAATAGAATGCATCAACATGGTGCTTAAGAGACGACTCGCTTGTCTGAAATACCTGCATATGGAACCGCTACGAGCACACAACTTAATTATAGCCTGCACTGTTTTGCACACTATCACTATCAAATCGCAATGTACCAGCCATTGAAGGTGAGTATTTGAGCACCGACCTGCTGAAGCCTCAGGCAGGACACCATGATGCCCCTTTAGCAGAACCACAAGAGGATGGACTTGCTGGATGGGCAGTGTGACGGGGGACTGCCCCATCTTTATGAACGTGGTTGGGACTGGCAGGGAGGGGGTTAAATTCCTCCCTGCCAGGAAAACATGTGAGAATGTGGCTGGAGCCACAGGGGATAAAAGCCAGGGGAGAGAGTTCTAGAAGGAGAAGCAAGAGTGTTTTTGTGTGTGCTGTTTTTCTGTTTGTTTTGCAAACCAGTGAAGGCAACGCCCAGCCTGGAAGCCGTATTTTTGTTGTAAGTTTTGTTTTTGTGTATTTTGTGTTTTGAAACCTTTTTGTTTGGCCCTCGTGCCAGTTTATTTTGTTTTTTTTGTTTATTAAAAAGCTTTCTTTTGAACGTTTAAACTGTCTCTGAGTCTCAAACCTCTGTCATCCTTGTCACAGGCAGTGAGGGATGTCATTGTAAAGAACTACTTCTAGAAGGATCCTCTATTGATGATTCACATTTAAGATATGTCTTTATCCCCACACAGCACACAGATGTTTAAAAAAATAAAATAAAAAGTGTGTTAGACATCATGGAAATAAATGGCAAACAAAGCCACACGTTGTTAATTTGACAGCATGAATACAAAACTTAAATATGTGAAACGTGTATTACAACACTATCTATCTGGAAAGTGTGTTTTCTATCAAAATTCAAACAAAATCTATATGTTCTATGATTACTTAAAAGTGAAATCCATCGCAGCAGGATAAAATGATCCTGATATTTTGGATACAAGTAATCCTGATCTCCTCTTTAAATTCTGAAAAACCCAATTACAACATTTCATCACAATTAAAAATGTGATTTGATTACCAAAGCGAAATCCGGATTACAGCTATCTCGATCGCATGTTAATGTTTTGAAAAACCAATTTCATAATATAATCCCGATCAAATGCAGAATTTGGATTACCAAAGTTTAAAAAAAAAAAACGCACCAGGGATACTAAATGGACAATGTTTGTGGGACAGCTTACTCATTAAATATCTGTTCAGGGAGACAAAAGCATTTAGTAAGTAAGCAACAAATGGTTTAGCAATTCCGCATTCTTAAAAAATGGATTACATTTGTGATACCATTGAACTTGTGACACAAGTTACTCACTAAAAAAAAAAGATGAGAGTATGATCGAAGTATCAAGATATTTAGTTCCCTGTCCATATACTTGGAGGATAGCGACATCTCCTTAACATTGCACTGACCTGCTTCCTAATGTCCCCTTCTTTCTGGGGGCGCAGTTTCTCCAGCCAGTCCGCTCTCTCCTCGTCGAAGTAGCTCTGGACCCGAGACTTGAGAGACTCATACTGCCAGATCGCTGCGGTGCCGAACGAGCAGCCTGTAAACTAACAGAGACCGGGTCACATCCTTTCAGCTCACACAGCGTGATCGCCCTCGTATTTGGTTTCTAATTTCTTAATATTCTATTATGGAAGTTCTGTACGGTTCTCTACGCCTCTGTTGTGATCTTCTTTCTGAGATCATTATGTTTCCCCACAATCAGCAGTCATTGCTCTTGTTGGTAGAAAGGTGAACGAGGAGTCACTGTTGAAAGGTCAGAGTGCTGCTGTGCTGGACACAACTAACCTGTACAGCTATGGCCACAAGTCTTGCATCACCCTATAGAATTAGCACATAATATTAATAATAATAATAATAATAATAATAATAATAATAATAATAATAATAATAATAAACTTTATTTTGTATAGCGCCCTTAAAAGCAGTCATCTCAGAGCGCTTCACGATTAATAGTACAGCAATAAATAAACAGATTATACATAAAAAAAGCACAAGGAAATAAAACAATCATAAAAATCATAAAAACACCTTTCTAAAAAAGTAAGTATTTAAATTAGCTTTAAAAACACTCAAAAGAAGCTAAGTCCCTGATCTCTAGTGGAATTGAGTTCCATAATTTGGGGGCATAGCAACAGAATGCCCTGTCGCCCATAGAGCGCAGGCGAGCAGGCGAGACACACAGCAGTCTGAGATCAGCAGAGCGGAGGTTGCGAGTGGGAGTGTAAAAAGATAAAAGATCTGACAGATAAGTCGGAGCTAGCCCATGAAGAGCCTTATATGTCAGCATTAAAATTTTAAAATCAATTCTGAATCTGATAGGCAGCTAGTGCAAGGCCTCCAAGACAGGAATGATGTGATCTCTTGAGCGGGGCCGAGACAAAATTCTGGCTGCAGAGTTTTGAACAAATTGAATTTTAGTGAGGATGCTATTAGACACCCCAGCGAGCAGGGCATTACAGTAATCAATCCTGGAGAAAACAAAAGCATGAACCAGTTTTTCAGCTACATGGGACGCAGTCTGGCAATATTTCCAAGGTGAAAAAAAGAAACCTTGACAGTATTCAGCACATGCGATTCAAAAGTTAACCGAGGAACGAAACTCCCACCCAAATTTTTCATCTTAGATCTGAACTCAAGCATGGTTCCATCAACAGACAGATTTAAAGCATTGGTTTTACCTACAGTGCCTTGCGAAAGTATTCGGCCCCCTTGAACTTTGCGACCTTTTGCCACATTTCAGGCTTCAAACATAAAGATATGAAACTGTAATTTTTTGTGAAGAATCAACAACAAGTGGGACACAATCATGAAGTGGAACGAAATTTATTGGATATTTCAAACTTTTTTAACAAATAAAAAACTGAAAAATTGGGCGTGCAAAATTATTCAGCCCCCTTAAGTTAATACTTTGTAGCGCCACCTTTTGCTGCGATTACAGCTGTAAGTCGCTTGGGGTATGTCTCTATCAGTTTTGCACATCGAGAGACTGAAATTTTTGCACATTCCTCCTTGCAAAACAGCTCGAGCTCAGTGAGGTTGGATGGAGAGCATTTGTGAACAGCAGTTTTCAGTTCTTTCCACAGATTCTCGATTGGATTCAGGTCTGGACTTTGACTTGGCCATTCTAACACCTGGATATGTTTATTTGTGAACCATTCCATTGTAGATTTTGCTTTATGTTTTGGATCATTGTCTTGTTGGAAGACAAATCTCCGTCCCAGTCTCAGGTCTTTTGCAGACTCCATCAGGTTTTCTTCCAGAATGGTCCTGTATTTGGCTCCATCCATCTTCCCATCAATTTTAACCATCTTCCCTGTCCCTGCTGAAGAAAAGCAGGCCCAAACCATGATGCTGCCACCACCATGTTTGACAGTGGGGATGGTGTGTTCAGGGTGATGAGCTGTGTTGCTTTTGCGCCAAACATAACGTTTTGCATTGTTGCCAAAAAGTTCGATTTTGGTTTCATCTGACCAGAGCACCTTCTTCCACATGTTTGGTGTGTCTCCCAGGTGGCTTGTGGCAAACTGTAAACGACACTTTTTATGGATATCTTTAAGAAATGGCTTTCTTCTTGCCACTCTTCCATAAAGGCCAGATTTGTGCAGTATACGACTGATTGTTGTCCTATGGACAGAGTCTCCCACCTCAGCTGTAGATCTCTGCAGTTCATCCAGAGTGATCATGGGCCTCTTGGCTGCATCTCTGATCAGTCTTCTCCTTGTATGAGCTGAAAGTTTAGAGGGACGGCCAGGTCTTGGTAGATTTGCAGTGGTCTGATACTCCTTCCATTTCAATATTATCGCTTGCACAGTGCTCCTTGGGATGTTTAAAGCTTGGGAAATCTTTTTGTATCCAAATCCGGCTTTAAACTTCTCCACAACAGTATCTCGGACCTGCCTGGTGTGTTCCTTGTTCTTCATGATGCTCTCTGCGCTTTAAACGGACCTCTGAGACTATCACAGTGCAGGTGCATTTATACGGAGACTTGATTACACACAGGTGGATTCTATTTATCATCATTAGTCATTTAGGTCAACATTGGCTCATTCAGAGATCCTCACTGAACTTCTGGAGAGAGTTTGCTGCACTGAAAGTAAAGGGGCTGAATAATTTTGCACGCCCAATTTTTCAGTTTTTTATTTGTTAAAAAAGTTTGAAATATCCAATAAATTTCGTTCCACTTCATGATTGTGTCCCACTTGTTGTTGATTCTTCACAAAAAATTACAGTTTCATATCTTTATGTTTGAAGCCTGAAATGTGGCAAAAGGTCGCAAAGTTCAAGGGGGCCGAATACTTTCGCAAGGCACTGTAGCTGGCAGCAAAACAAAAGGAAACTTTATCAAAGCGGGCGATGGTGACTAGATGGCGCTGGATCTTATAAAAAGACACTTTAGCTGATCTACAACTCTCTTATGATTACAGACATCATAAAAAGGGAAAAGTAAAAAAAAAAAGACTGAGACACTGCTTTAATATTTGTTTGTTGTGAAAGCATTTTAGAAAGCAATTTTGTTTCATTAAGACATTCCAACAGTCATTACCCTCTGTGGGAAGGTGGTGGGCAACTCACTGACACCAGGAGACAGTATTTTATTTGAAACGCCGCTCAGGCGCACTGATTTATTGCGTCCAGGAGATGGCGGTGTTGTCCGTCGACTGGATACTGGCGACAGTAACCAGCACCACGGCTTGTACCACAACAGGTACACAAGCAAGGGCACAAGTGCTCGTAAATAATAATGAAAACCAAAGGTGAAAGAAAAAGGGAAAATAAAACACAGTAATAAAACTACAAACAAAATTTCTGCTTACGCAGTGCCCCCACTGCTGCTAAGCCGGTCAGCATGAGCCTCCGTCCTACGCTCGCTTGCTTTACACTGGGATGGCCGGAGTTCCCTGTATAACTAACCCCGTCCCCTTGGGTGTGTAGCTACGTATTTTGATTTCACTTTTAATTATTTCCAGGCCGGCTGTTATCCTCAGCCAGACTTGCCTCGTTTTCCTCCTTTTTTTTACACCTGACGTCTGCGGTCAGGGTCACGGTGTGTTCCCCAATCCGGCCACCCGAGTGCACCTAAAGCACCATTTTTAAGGGCCGAGCAATCTCCCAAGGCCCCCCTCTCAGCCACTCAGAGAGAGGGAAAGCACACACACACACTTCCCCACCTCTCCGTGTCATCGCCATGACTGACAGGCGGATCATAGGAGACTGCTGCCCTCTACCTGCAGCAATACGCATGTGCCAGATAGTCAGTCCAGGTCTCCCCTGTTACACCCTCTTAATCAGATTTCGTATTTTGGAGCCACACATCAGTGGGCCAGCCCTGTCTAGCTGAATGAAAGAGAGGAGGGAACCTACCGCAACAGTGAAGACCAGGGGCTTGAGGAGCCTGCCGAAAGAGCGGGGGGGTGCTGTGGGGACCGGCTCTGCCAGGGGAGAGGGTCCCTTGCTCCGACCCGCACTCTCCATCTCTCTCCTCCCCACTTCCTCCACCTTCCGCGGCTCATTCTTCTTGGGAGCTTTCTTGAAACCACACCTCTGCTCTGTGTAGAAGGTGAATCTGAGGGAATGACCAGCAATATATTACGCCCACAAGTGTATCTAAACGCATTCCATCAACTGTGACTATAATCAATAGTGCTAAATAGTGCCACTCCAGTCTCTGCACTTTAATCAACACGATAACAATTTCATACAGCACTCATGCACTTCAGTACTATATGCTTTTAAAGCAGGGCAAAAAAGAAAGACAAGGGAGCAACAATCACAACAAATAGCCCATTCGGAATTAACTAAATTACTATATTAAGGCTAAATCCTAAACTCAGATACATACATACTGGGCCGTATGTATTTGCAGCAGTGTTTGTATCCCTTCTGGGAGTATGAGAGACGTTTATCTAACTGTGATCAAACGTGCTAAGGAAATTCTGTCAATCTGTTGGTATACGGCGACGACATTTCACACTTTTTTCATCGGTAGAGAACAGCTTGTAATTGTGATGAAACATGCTAAAGGGTATTCTTTATCACAGGTTATTAAACGTTAAGTACAGAGGATATGGAATGGGTTAGCAAGCCTCTGATACTGAATCACTGGGTACTCCAAGTTTTGTCTTGATAAAAATGTGGGACTAATCTGCTACTACGAACCTGAAAGAGCACCGATGGGCAGAATGGCTCCTCTTGTTCGTAATTTTTCTTTATGTTTTTAATCTGGGTATAAGGAGGTGCCGTGTCTATCTGTCACATTTACATGAATCTAGAACTTGGCAGGAATGGCCCCGTTCAGTTGTATTGTAGCTTTGGAACTTATTTTGTTTTACTGAATATATAAAAGCATCTTCCAGTTGCAAGTCTGTTTCAGTGATGATGGCTAAGGAAGCAGATCTGACAGACAGACTGATGCACAGTGCACTTCTGTATTCACGAGGAACCATCAGATGTGAGGACTGCAGATTGCACCGCTTATATTATAGAGATGGTAGTCCCTCCAAAATTGACAGTGTTGTCCTGGCTCCCCCATGGTGCAATGCACCCTATTGACATTGTTAAGCTTGTTTTTGTCCACACTCAGTACCAATCAATGATACGTTTTTAAGGAACCAATCAACAATACGTTTTTCAGTACCAGTCAATGATGAGAAAGCGTCTCCTGACAATCTGGAAACTTCTCTCAGCATTTTACATAGGCTAATGCTTATGCTTATATTAAGGAAGATTAAATAGTGTTCCTTTTATAAGTCAATGAATGACAGCATTTTGTTTGATCAGAACAGGAATACGATTTAATCTTATTACAGCTTGACCCAGCCTATACTGTTGACTCAAAGAAATAAACTCCAACCAGCATCAGTAAAGAAATTAGCCTTCGGAAAATGTGTAGTTATCTAATTCAGATTGTCAGAAGACACTTTCTCATGATCACTGATTGGTACCGAAAAACTGAGTAGATTGAAAATAATAGAATTGGCAGGTAATTTCATCATGCAATTCACACATTTTGTAACAGGTTCCTTTCAGTTTACAGCATGCTAAATGGGCATTTGGAAATACAACTATTCAGAGAAACAAAGGGTTTGCCTACCTGGATTACTAATTTACCCCACTTAATAACTACTTCAGAAGGAAATTCCTGTTTCTGCAATCAGGGCAGCTTCAAAGCAAAACTCAGAAAAGCTGATTATCTGTGAAAAGGTGAGCAAGCTTATGGGTGATGCAGTGGGCTTCACTTATTGCACGCAGTCAAAAGATAGGACATTTAACACACTGCATCACCTTTAGGCTTTCCAATATAAAATGTATGAGTCTTGTTTAATAGTAGAAAGTGGCTGAAATGATGTCCCAGTATCTATTAATCACGGCACACTAATGATCCAAGCAGAAACTGCAATACGAAAAGAAATATAAAGAACTAATACATGTCATATTAAACGGTAAGAAATTTTACATTTAAAAAAAACAGATTCTATGAAATAACCATTTAATAAATATAAATATTGAGATATGTAATGTTTTCATACAGGAAGGGCCTGGTTTGCAGATTGGACCCTGGAGAATAGCATAGAGATAGAGATAGAGCGAGATGGAAAGTGGAAATCAAAGAGAGAAGATGCAGTTTCTTAGGCAGAAAAGGGACTAGATTTGCAGCAGTAATTAGCAATAAAATTGATTTTGTTGTGAATTTAGAATCTCGGAATTTGGTAGTATTGAATTGCTACTGTGTAATGTAATAAATATACTTGTTTAGAAATGAAATTACTAGGGATGCAACAGTGAATCGATGCATTGATTATTGATCATCTGTCCTTAAATTTCGATGCATCAAATTAGAACCCAGTTTGAACAACCACAGTTCAGATCGAAATGACTTCTGTTAAAGTATAGTACTTTTTTATTATTATTACAATGTTAAAAGGACTTCTGATGCGGGCGGATGCACGCATATTCTTTTCAGTTGTTAAAAACTCAAGTCCTTTGTATTTCTTTTTTTATAATCAGAAGTGTAATAATTTGAATATAAGTTGTGCCTTTTTGATTAACTTATGCACAACAGTGTTTTTAGTTATTGGATCTTCTGTTAAAATATATATATATATATATATATATATATATATAAATAATGTTTGTTCTTTATTTTGAAAAATAAAACATCCATGCATTGATTATCGTTGATAAATGCCTATAGGATAATTAACAAGAAATTAGGGTACTGATTGCACTACTAGAAATTACAAAGACTAAGAATTTATTCAGTTTTTTGAAAGCAAAAGATTCCACTCTGAATATCACCATGAGTTTTCTTTTTTTTGGGGGGGCTACTGTGTAACTATGACAGTTCATTACAAATACAGCGTGCAAGTAAAAGTTGAGTTGATTTGAGTAAGAATGATCAATGATCTTTTGATGAAAGCTCTTTTGGGATGGGTTGCACCAGCTGAGCTGTGCGTAAGTTCTTACTTAGCTTTGTTAAAGCGTATGTCTTTACTAACTTTGACAAAACACATTACTAGCTTTTCACGGGTTGCACCAGCTATGATCGTTATAACGTAAGACTTAGAGAATCAAAATACAACATGACACGGTATCTTTTGCTGCATAAGCTTCTCTTTTGAAGATGATTTTGTTAATAGTTTTTGTCGTCAGCGAATCCTGCGAGGAATAATTTTAAAAGTTCCTATATGAATTATTTTAATTTCTGAAAGATTAATATACAATTTCCTATAGGATTTTTTCACCATTTATATATTTTAAATATTTATATTTATTATCCGTACAAGGTACACAGTATTTGAGACAGTTTAGATTTTTATGAATAGAGACATAGAACATTAAGTGAAATTAATAAATGAATGAATACATATAGAAATAAATGAATAGATAAATATAGAAATAAATAAAATGGAAATAAATACATAAACGAATAAATAAATGTCCATGTATTTATTTTTCAACATTTATTTATTTATTTCGCTTTTTATTTATTTATATATTTATTTACACAAATACAAATAATATGCTAAACGGTATCGTGTATCCCACAATGCTAATCAATCATGGCAGAGCCCACAGAGGAGCAGCGAGCCAGGGGCCGTATTCTTGAAAGTCTTCTTAAGACAAAACTTAAGAAAGTTCGTAAGAAAATAGTTAAGCTCTTCCTAACCCAGACAGCACACGACATTGGGCCAACGCTGGTATAAGGTTGGCTTGGTTGGCTAATCATCACGGTTGGCGAAAGGTGTTTGACCACCGCTGAGCCAACCGACTTATCTTAGCTGCACGTCTTCAATTGAGATGATAAATTTGGTTTTTCAACCTTCACAATTAAATGTATGTGTACTTGTGTATAAAGAAAACACATATTGGTGATACAATAAAATAAAATCATAAAGCATGTATAACGAGGCTACTTAAAAACGCTGTTTGTGTTGACCAACCTTAAACCGACATTCAAACACCTTAAGAGACTCTCAAAATTAACGTCTTTCTCAGAGACTTTCAAGACTGGCGGTTGAGGTAAATGGTTTTACTCCCGAAAAATATTTATAAAGGTTTTCTAAAACATATTTAAGTTGCAAGTTTTAATAATGTAGCTCTTTTCTCGTGTAGGATACACATTCTAGTATTGACATTTGCGGTAACACTTTAAACTCAAAAGTTATTTTCCGCACAATATTAGTAAACGATTTTAGTTTAATGAAAATGTATTAAATTATGGTTTTAATGTATCCTTTTCTACATACAGGAACCATCCACTTTTTTTGTTGCGGTAAATTGTTATTCACTATATGAAGTAGGCTACTGTTCTCAAATCACGGAGTTTTTCTTTACAATAACCATGTCATCATTTGTCTACGATGCGATTCTATTTAAGACACATTTCGAGTAAGTGCGATACGCCTTCGGGTCGCCAGTATGAAACCAATTGGTTTATCGAATTGAATGAAGTGCGGCTCTAACGCGTACTTAATTTCAATTGACTTCATGCAACAGCTTTGGCATGCACGCTACCTTTTTGTTGTATCTCTTAAATTTTTGTTGTATCTTTTAAAAAGTGAGTTCGGTAGCTGTAGTGTTCTTTGGCATTGACAGAAACTAGGCATTGCCATCTAGTGTATGGAGGATTTATTGTAGGCAATCATCCCAGCTTCCCGATCTTCCTTTAAATTCCCAGCTAAATGTGACAGGAGACCCAAATGTAACGGAACAGGTAAAGTGCGGCAACATTATTATTTTGAGAAATGTCAAGTAATATTAATAGCGCATTTGAACACATTCACAAATTGTATTTTAATTACCCCAAATCCCTTGCTTACTATGGACAAAGCAAAGTTAGTACCCACAAAGTGCTATCCCTGGATGTCTTATGCTGTACACATTTGATTGCATAAGGTCAGCTTGTCTCTCACGCTGTGCTGATGGTGTTATTTTAGCAGCTCCCCGAAACTCGGGCGGCAGGTTGTGATTGAAAGAGTTTAAATCATGCTGACCTGTGTCCCCGCAGTTTCGAGGCGAGGAAGTTCACATTACTGCGTACCCCAAACCCTCTACAGCTCCACACACTGCTCCTCCACGCCATGTTTCTGAAACCCAGCTCTGCTGACAGACAGAGATCCGCTACCGGGTCAGTGCTAGAGTGTAGCAGACATTCTCCGTGTGAACTCGGGAGGACGATTCCCACAGAGACACCTAGCGGTCGTCTTGGAGAATTGCTTTCTATGGATAAAGCTAATCTCTTGCTTGGGCATGTGGTGCGCATCTATGTTGTGTTTTTATATAATCGTATTTCGCTTTTTTATTACAGTATCTATAATTTATTTGACTGTTTCTTCTGTATATGTTTTTAAAATCTTAAATTATTATTATTATTATTATTATTATTATTATTATTATCGAAATAAAATTAATACATCCACAAACTTCCAAATCATGGAATATTATTATGACAGAAATAATCTGTTGAGGTTTGAAAAAGACAGATGCAGTTTGTAAATACTCCTCAAGAGGGCAGCAAGGAATGGTTAAAGCAGGGGTCCCTAAACTTTTTAACCTGAGGCCCACTATTAGCACTTCTTAAGAAAAATGACAAATTAAAAACACTTTTAAACCTGTAACACCCGTAGTGTAGTTGAGGGGATACGCAGGTAAACGGTGTTTACCCACTTTTAATTTGGGCAATATAGCATTTACCCACTTCTCATATAAGAGATACAGAGTTTAATCATTTCTACTCTCCTGTGATATTATTATTATTATTATTATTATTATTATTATTATTATTATTATTATTATTTATTTATTAGCAGACGTCCTTATCCAGGTGACTTACAATTGTTACAAGATATCACATTATTTTTACATACAATTACCGATTTATACAGTTGGGTTTTTACTGGAGCAATCTAGGTAAAGTACCTTGCTCAAGGGTACAGCAGCAGTGTCCCCACCTGGGATTAAACCCACAACCCTCCGGTCAAGAGTCCAGAGCCCTAACCACTACTCCACACTGCTGACCCTATGCAAATCCTGGGTTAAAGACAAGCTATTTTAACAGTGAGCATCTGTGTTGTGTTTCTGCCAGAGAGAGTGACAGCTGAGAGCTCTCAGTCAGAACAGTGGCACGAGCAGGGGGGCGTGGCCGCTGGACTATGTTCTGTTTATGTGTGTGTGTGTATGCGCGTGTTCTGTGATTGATTGTTTATGTTCTGTTAATGTTCTGTTGTTATGCACGCTGGACCTGCAGGGTGGTGCTAGTAGCCTTCATCCAAGCCCACGAAAGGACGCTTACAGAACTGTTCAGTGAAGCGCTCAGTCGGGTCTGTGACTTCACACTGGACAGCACCCGAGAGGGGAAAGGACTGTATAGGGGGCTCTGGTTGGCTGAGGGCCAATAACAATGCACCTGTTCATGTTTATCTGTTCAATCTGTTGCCTTTTGTTGATTATATATATATATATATATATATATATATATATATATATATATATATATATATATATATATAGCATAGAAGTTTATTTAGTTCATTGGAAACGGACTAGTGGCATTGTAACAGGGCGAGCAGCCCTGTACATTGTTTTTTTTATTTTATTTTAGATCGGGGTCTCCCCTCCGCCCCTGTGCAGTGTGCTTTTGTATTTGTTTTGTTTTATGCTTTATTGATTATTTATATGACGGCGAGCGCCGTATGTTTTGGTATTGTTTTGTATTTTGATGGCGTAGCCGATTGTTTTGTTTAGCGTGGATGGGTAGCCTCATCCACAACATAATTCATAAACCTGTGCAGATTGTGGCCAAGGGGTAATAGGA
Organism: Acipenser ruthenus; assembly: GCF_902713425.1. Classification (NCBI taxonomy): domain Eukaryota; kingdom Metazoa; phylum Chordata; class Actinopteri; order Acipenseriformes; family Acipenseridae; genus Acipenser; species Acipenser ruthenus. The sequence goes on from NC_081205.1 coordinate 17,482,921, forward strand.
TGATTTACTAATTTGTTAAACCCCTCGGCCATGATATAAAAAGCCTGCAGCTCTCGGCACTCAAGGTGGGTGTGAGAGAGCAGAGACAGAGACAGAGACAGAGACAGAGACAGAGACAGAATTTTTTTTAAAAAAGACAAAGGATCAGTCAAGGCTATTATGCCCAGCCTGACCGTGTTATTTTGTGTTCGAGAGTTATTTTTGTTTACCCTTTTATTTTGTTCTGTGAGCAAGTGTTTTTTGTTTAAATATTTATTTTATTTTTGTGATTTAAAAATAAAAAGACGCGCCGCGTCACTTACGTTACTCTGCAGTACTGGTTTGTTTTCCTTCCTGCTTCTGCCTGACGTCAGACCATCGGTCACCCTGTCACAGGCATCAATAAATATAAGCATGTTAATTAGGACTGGTGTAGGATCAGAAAGTGGTACATCGTCAGAATGTGGTACGTGTATCCGTTTAAGGCCAGAAAATGGTACGCTGTCAATGCGGTGATGGACTACTGCACAAATCACTACGAACAAGACAAACTGCAGTTCACCCACACAATCGTATATGTCTAAAAGTTTGTTGCTCATCAGTTAAAGTCACATACATTTGCTGAATTGTGAAAAAAAAAACTATATTAAAAAGAACTTTAATGGCCAAACTCTGTACATCATATCCCTTTCACGTGGGCGTGTCCTTGTTTTCTGAGCAAAAATCATTTGCACAGCCAGGGCAAGCGCAGTACACAGTATACAGTTCACCTGTCACAAGACGTTCCTGGTTCAGCCTTCTGAATTCTAGCACCCTGAAAAGCAACATGTGCAACTGAAATACAACCCTGAAATCCAGTCGTCATTGTTGCTGATTAATGCTCTTATTACACATATAAAGCAATGTGTCGTGACACCGTATGTATAGTGTGGTGCCTATTGTGATACATATCCGATTGTGACATTAATCACACGAGGTGCCATATCGTTTTATTTACCACGCGACTGTAAAACCTCAATAATAAAAAAGACAAGCCTAAATATTACCGGGGAGTTTGCTAACATCCTGCCAAGCCTGCTTGTGTTAAGGAATAAGGGTTCAGCATTCAAGTAGCCTTATTGTTATTGTCATTCCATTGAGTGCTTAGTTTGGAGTTTTTAGGTGTAGAGAATTACTTTAGAGGAGAGATTAATGTCAGAAAATGACACAGTGCTGAGGAGAGAAGCATGAACCCGGGAAACACAGTGAATGAAATAGATAAGACCCGGAGTTTCTTTGGCTTGTCACTGAACAATGCTGTGGATTAGCTTTTCTTCTAATATAAAAATCAACAATCAGCTAACATGCAAGGGTGTCGATGGGTTAGGAAGAAGCCTCTATAAAGCTGTGCAGTGCTTAGATCTGAAAAGCCCAAAGTCTCTCCTAAGCCTGTGCTGTCTCATGGAGCAGTGGCACTGGCAGGTGTGCCATTGCAGCTTTACTTTTTCACACTCAAACTCACTGCCTTCCACACTGCAGCCCAGCATTAACCACTGAACTCCTCAAACCACTGCCTTCCACACTGCAGCCCAGAACTCTAACCACTGAGCTCCTCAAACCACTGCCTTCCACACTGCAGCATAGCATTAACCACTGAGCTCCTCAAACCCACTGCCTTCCACACTGCAGCCCAGCATTAACCACTGAGCTCCTCAAACCCACTACCTTCCACACTGCAGACCAGCACTCTAACCACTGAGCTCCTCAAACCCACTGCCTTCCACACTGCAGCCCAGCACTAACCACTAAGCTCCTCAAACCCACTGCCTTCAACACTGCAGCTCAGCACTCTAACCACTGAGCTCCTCAAACCCACTGCCTTCCACACTGCAGCCCAGCACTAACCACTGAGCTCCTCAAACCCACTGCCTTCCACACTGCAGACCAGCACTCTAACAACTGAGCTACTAAAACCCACTGCCTTCCACACTGCAGCCCAGCATCAGCCTCAGTCAATAGGAGATTGATTGATTAATGACAGGAAAGAAGGCGATAAAGGGGCGGTGGCAATTTCACTCTCCAGGCAACCTAGAAAGTGCAAGACTACATGAAAAACATGAATACAGATCTCCCATTAACTTGCTATGTTACCAGCTATTTTTATATCTGCTTTAACATGTGTTTCTTTCAAAACTGCACATATTATACCTACATAATGAATTAAAATGTTCCATTAGCTGTGAACCCATAGGTGTGCATATACATTATGCTGAACAGGCCTTTGAGGTAAAACTTTGAAGAAGTCCTGGCTTCTTCAAGCTGATTAATATGATAAGTATGTCTCATGTGTTTGCATTTGTGTGTGTCCTGATGTTTAGGAGTAAGCACACTAGTATATGTTGACAACCTGTGTCGATTCAAAGGAAGTTGTTATTGTAAGCGATCCCTTTGGCTTTGAATAGTGTAAACAGGCGAAGGCCTGTCGTCAGTCACAGGGGCCGGGACCAAGGTGTGCGCACAAGGAGTTTGAAAACTTTCCAAAGAAGCCACGTTCACTTCAGGGGCTTGCAGGCATAATCACTGCACAATTAAGATAATTTTAGGATGACAGCTGGTGGGGAGAAAAGTCATTTCCATGCTTTCTAATCGAGCCAGGCTGTCAGATTAAGATTAGAGTTGATTTGAGGGAAATTGTGTTGGACAATTCTTTGGAACCGGCCCAGGCGGCCCCCAGGTATTTTGTTCGGCTGTTTCAAGTTGCCTGCAAGTAAATTTTGATTTTCCACACTCAGGAGATCATTCAACTTGTTGGGATCCCCGGCTGTCTCCAGGGATTTGTCGATTTATTTCCAGTTCGTTGCTAGCCTGTCGCATCTCGCTTTCAAAGTAACAGGAAACAAGTTTTTTTTTTCCTTCTTTTTTTGGCACCAAGGTAATATAATTTTTCATTCTTCCAAAGTGAGAGATTGCCAGTTTGGTATGCCCTTTCCAGCCGACGTGACCCGATTTAGATTTTGTTTTTAAATTATTTACTTTACCAAACCGTGGACTTTGCTAATCGATAAGCCCTTTTACTTACAGCTCTGCCATGAGTGAAGTAAACGTTTCCCAGCCTGCTCTCCCAGTGCTAGATTGACGGGATGCAGTGTTAGATACTGGGTCGCAGATTTAAAGGAATACATATCATTTAAATTGTCAAAATATTAAATTTCTTACCTGTTTAATATCCTGCTGTGTTTAATATCGTTCTGCATGCTTCTGTATTCCTCGGCTTTGGATCATTATTGGCCATGCTTTGTAATTATTCCAGCAAAATATCTTTTGAAAAGAGGCGGGGACGCATATTAGCATTGCACAAAAGGCATATAGGTGAAGCATTATGCAGTGCAACACTCTTCCCCATCCTACTTCCTTGCAATCTTGAGGATTCAGAATCCATTTTTGATGGAATAGTTAGCATGAAAATACTTATCATAGGAGAAATAACAATATAATAATCTGTTTAAATGTCTGAAAATAAACATGTCACAGTGAACCACTACTTTTGACTGATTAAAGGAACTCTAACCAAGTGTTTAAAATCACATTTCTCAGTAGCACAGCAACATGAGCATTGCTCCCTTCTAGTTTTTTGGCTTGTTTTGGGAATATGCAGATTTTTCAAGCCCTGCTCTGCAGCATAGCCTCCCTCCTTGTCATTGCTATTGGACTTCCATTGTTTCCAGTCTGATCTTTTAAGAATACTATTGTCCTTTTGAATTCATCTTCCTCCTATAAGGAGTGTTAAATTTATTTCCTCCTACTGTATTATCGATAGCAATATGATCTAATTTTCCTGTACTGGTTCTCAATGTGAAATATGAAGATAGAAGTACACATTGCTGTTGCCTCATGGTTCCTTTTTCTTCTTAATTTAGACAGCCCAATTGTTTTACCCCTGTTTTTCTGCCCATGTTCTGAATTTCCCATAATGTTGAGACCTCTATAGTGAATGGATGTGCATGGCAGGGGACTGTATTTCATTATTTTGTTAGATGCAATCACTTTGCAGTTTAAATGCAATGGTTATGCATACCCAAATTACCATTGAAAATATGTAGTATTAGGAGTTTTATTTCACTCACCCCCAAATAAATGAACCCACAGACCCAAATGAGTCTTCTTTAATGGTACATAAACACTGAAATGTTTTACTTTTATTCCTACCTGACGCTATGTATGTTACTAAAAAAATACCCACATTTTGATTTACCTCCTTAAACCAAGCTCAACAGCCTTCTTTTTAATGCCTGTAATGTTTCACTAGATGGCAGTCTTTGCATTCTTCATTGATAAGCGGTACAGTCCTATTCCAGCATTGCCAAAATCCTGCTGTACCAAGGTATTTCTTTGTTGATTTCTTTGTTTGTTTTAGACTATGGTTTGTTGAGCTGCCTTCAGTTTTTCCTGTCTGTCTGTCCGCAAAAGAAACCCTAGAAACCCGTACTGCAAGGTGCCTTATCAGAAACATCAACACATGTTTTCTTTCATAACCCACCTGAACAATTTCAAGGATACAATAATTAACCAGCTAAAACATTTATTAAAGTGCTTTCTATCCAAAACCAAACCAATTAGTAATGCTTTATGAGAAACAAAAGTGATGACTACACTGCTGGCCATTCTGTAGAACAGATTAAAAGAACAAATAAACACCTTGAAAACTCGCTACCTGCCTCATAGACTCAGTACCTTCCTTCCTGACCAAATCATTGTTTTTGCCCAATGTTGAATATTCTCCAATTAAGGGTAAACTTTTAGAACTCACTTAAAAGGATATTAAACACATGAATAAAACTGCACCCATTTCTGTCCCCAATTTAAAAAGTGGAATTATATCCCCATTGATGATTCCTCCGCAGTGCCAGGGCAAATGCAGCGCTCCCGCTAGAATCCCCAGTAAAGAACACCAGCTTGCACTCCCCTGACTTTAACGGTTTGCCTTTACCACTGACTGTCTGAAACGGTCTAAGCAGGCAACTGTCGGGGGCTTGCTATTTTATTAAACTAATTATATATAAAAATACAAGTAGCTTTCGAGTTAAAGTGGGAGAAAGCAGTAACTGTAGGATTATGGGTAATCGGGATATGCAAATGTAGGTGTTACAGAGCAAAGACTTTTGGCGACTTTCACGCGATTTGATTGACTCTTGTAATTCAGCATTTGCATATCCTGATTAACCATGCTTCTATAGTTACTGCTTTCTCCCACCTTAACTAATTGTATTTATTTACTCTCCTGAGGTTTTCACTTTTGGTGACTTTCACTTGATTTGATTGGCTCTTGTAATGCTTATATTTGCATATCGTAATCCTGAACCATAAGGAAATAAGGTTTGTTTGACCATTCCAGGCTGGTTGGTGTGAATCGACAGAGACAATTGTTTTTATATATATAATGAGAATCAGTACTTGGAAATATTGGCATGTGGTTGCTTAAAACTTCATCATAAGAGCAGAAATAGATTGAAGTGTTTATTACACGAGGCTGTGTGGTCCAGTGTTTAAAGAAACAGGCTTTTAACCAGGAGGTCCCCGGTTCAAATCCCACCTGAACCACTGACTCATTGTGCGACCCTGAGCAAGTCATTTAACCTCCTTGTGCTCTGTCTTTCGGGTCTTTCAGCTGATGCATAGTTCACACACCCTAGTCTCTGTAAGTTGCCTTGGCTAAAGGTGTCTGCTAAATAAAGAAATAATGGTAATAATATCATTGGTTCACATCATGCCCTTCACTTCCACTCCTAACAACAAGAGAAAATAGCTGAATGAAAAAACCGCTGAACAGCAATTCTGTGATTTAACACAAAATTAATTACAAAACATACCACAAAAGAAAGATGCTCCAAACACTAAAATGGTGATTAAAATGTCACTGTCACTGTTTTCTGACTTTCTGAAATTCAAACAAATATTACGGCCAGGATCTAAATTCTATTAAGCAACAGTCAGCAAGCCAGACAGACAGCTGTCAAAAAAACTTTGATAACTATGCGGTACGAACTTCAAAAACCTTTTCTGTTATTTATTTATGGTATTTACTTATTAAATATGTGCTGCAGACTCAGCTTATAGTTAAATGCCCCTCGGGAAGACCTGCGGCTTTATATATATATAATGTTGGGAAATGTCATTCTGTCTAAACCACATTAAGCAAGTAAAATAAAAAAAATAAAAAACACTATGTTGTTATTGAAGAAAACAACACAGCTTTCAGTGAAAGGCTGAGTCCTCCTATATCCAATGAGTCACTAAAATAGTACATTTATATAAAGCACAAAGCACGAAGCACGACAATCAGTCTCTCTATGGCACTAATCAGCCTTATTTAAAGTGGCTCTCGCCCCCTTCCTTTCATATTGAGGGTGGTGTGCAACAGAGACAGGCATGTCAGGGCATGTGGATCTGCGGATCACATTTTCGTGTGGCTGTGGTCCTGGGGATGTTGTCTGACAGCATACCTGTGTGCTTCACAGCTCATCAGCAACACCTGCCCTGGGAAGCCTATTTATATCATTAGCTGGATCTGGGCAGGTTACCATAGAAACCACGATTTGGTCAACAGAATGTTTAGGACATCTATTAATCCCATAGTTCCTATTTTTTTGAAGTGCGCACTAAAAAGTATTCCCCAGCTGATTTATAACCCATGATATGTGAATGAAAATATCAGAACAATCAGGATTATTTTAAATATATCTGCATTATGGACAATACAGGATACAGCAAAGGTAATGTGTCTCTTGTAAACACTTCAGGTTTTGTAAACCAAATATTGGTGGACCCCTCCTTTACCTTAGAGTATGTGGGGTTGGCAGAGTTGAGAATGTTCCTGTGCTTGGCATTCTCCAGACAAGTTCAAAGACAGAACAAGTTTGATTTAGAGACTCCGTATTGGAGCATCAGACCAGATTGCAAGCACTCTGAACGATTGCAAACACCACACAATAGTAAATGAATGGAAACAGAGAAACGAGTGATTCATTCAGGACCATACTGCTTGTAATGGCTGTCATTAGACATGATACAACAGTCTTATTAAAAACCAAAGGGGGTGGTATAGCGTAGACCACACATTAATACATGTATTGATTAGTCAGCCCTAATGTTCACTGTGACTGCAGTTACACATTATGAGAGTGTCAGTTTGCTCGCCCTGGCAAAGTGCTGTGGTATGTCTTGTCAAACACATCATTGACATCATCTGAAGGTGTCTAGACAGTGGTTTACATGTTTCACTTCATTTCTGGGACTGGATCCAAACCTCTGCAACGCATTTCTCAAAACACCTACCAAAACACTACTCGAAGTTGCACATTGAACATGATATCACCCACAATGCTGTGCACACCCTTATAAAAGCTTACTACAGTAAAAGCATAGCAAAGTGTAATAAAGGACAGTGAAAGCATGTTAAAGCATTGGTAAGCATTGTAAAGCCCAGAGAGGTATGGTAAAGAATTTTTAAAAACATGACAAACCATGGTAAACTGTGGTAATTGCATAGTATAACTATGGGGAAGGCACTGGGAAAACTGCAAAAAATATAATGTGCAAAATATACTGTGGTAAACTTTTATAAGGGCAACTACATTATATTTATATTATAGTAGTACAGTCAGCTTTAATTCAAACCCCTTAAATCAGAACTGTATCTCAACCTTGTTCTTGTAATGAAATGCATGCTGACAGCAGCTGTGGACAAGTTCAGTATCTTAATTGTTTTGTAAAACATTTAATACTGCCTCAGTGTTTTTTCAAAGGGTTATTGCAGATTTTAAAGTATAAGCTACATAAAACAGAGACTAGACGTGGCATTTTTTAACATGGTTACTATCAGCACTCCGAGCAAATCACAAATCTGAACAGGGTTCCAACTGGAACAGATTATAGTCTGTATCAGCATGCCAAGAAAATGTAGGGAAGCAAAACAAACTGGATTTAACAAAACAACTGAAATGCACAATCATCATGGCAGATAGATACTTTATCATGTTCACCTAGGGTGACCACCTTTTCCAAATGCAAAAACGGGACACCTGCCATTTCTTATGCTGGGGTAATTTACATATTTTTGTAAACTTTTTTGACTGTTTCCCCTGCAGTGAGTGAGCGAAACTTTTTTTTTTTTTAATTGTTTCAACTGGAAAGCGAGCGAGGGTAAGGCATTGCAAAATAATGTGGCAGGGGTGGTGGTATGATGTGCTATAAACAGATATGCTATGGTTTGCACTTTGTCTAGGACTTCAGGACAAATGCCATTCCGGAAGGCATTAGGCCCGGGACCAGGACTTGATCTTTACATTTCGGGACTGTCCCACCCAATTAGGGACGGGTGGTCACCCTATGTTCACCATATAGAATGTGATGGACATACAGACAGATCAGTGCATAAGGGTCCTCATTTCTTTTATTTTTTGAATGAGAAGCCTAAAAATACTTAGGAGACTAACCTGTAAGTGACCAATACAAACAGAATAATGTATGAGTCAGAATATATTGAAGAGTTACTATCTGACAACCAGGGATATACTGGCAGACATGGACTGCAGGCACAGACAAAGGCCAAGGTCCATACCTGATGTAATATTCCTAGACCGAGTTATGAACACTTTTATAATTCGCTGCTTTGTTAGTTTTCCCCCTTCCTCCCCCACAAACAAAAAACAGCTTCTTGTTGTATCAACATATTGCGCCAAGACAGTAATCCCTAGCAACTACGTGATGTCCGATCACAGCTTTGTTTTTTTAATATTTATTGTTAGAAAAAATGCAAAACTACTGTATTTTAACACTTAGAATATACAGGGTGATTAGAAAGTAAGATTACCACATCAATGATATGGCGCGTTGATGTAGTAAACTCACTTTCTAATCACACTGTATATTATTGAAATAACAAATAATGAGTGTCTCCCTGTGTTGCTAGGCAACAAAAATGTGAAACTAATGAATCTTACGAAATCTATTTTCATTTGAAACATTTCTTTGGATGACCCTGAGATAGTGCAGTTATTGAAGATTGCACTCCTAGTATTGACAGTAGTTTATAGAGTATAAGTTTAGAATCTCATGGTGATAACTTTAAAATCATATTATGTAGTATAATTATCATTATGTTCTGACGATCATATCATGGGTCTATACAATTTATCTAAATGGTAGCTGTAGTTTTAACGGTTAAAATAGGACCTTTCAGGGTGCTTACCTTAAACTTAAACTACTAGAAACCAGACCATTTTTTTTCTCCAATTCTGAATTAGTTGCCATGTTTAGAATCCTCATTCAACAAATGAGAACACTTTACATTGATAGTATCCAGTCTGTCACACCTGCTTCAAGGATGTACAATTCCGGTCCTTGCGGTTCCGGAGAACTCTTGTACTTTGTTTCACCTGTTCCCTACCTGTACCAAAATGACTTAATTTCATCAGTCATTGAATAAAACCTGGAGGACTGGGTTTGTGAACCCCTGTGCTACATGGTGAACACGATAACTGCCTTTAATTAACTTCACCAAACTTCCAGCATACTCTGCTGGCCAGCTAGACTTGTTTTCGAATGCATTAAACTACAGTCCGATAATCTCTCATTTTCATACAAATATATGTACCCTTTAATGTACTTTCACAGGATGCTCTGTAAGTGTGTGCACTGTTTTCTTTTTTAGACAAATAGCGACTTTAATATATATTTTGGGCAATCTGTTTAGACAATCAAATTGCAAAATACAGTGTTGTTATGTTTTAGTTATTCGATCAAATGACTATAACATAAATAAATGAATACCTAAATAAATAATGATAAAAAAAGAACGTATGCATTTTTTTAAAAAGCTTATTATGCAGCCAATTTCTACAAGAGGAAATTCTATTACAGCTCTGTAAGAAGTACATTATAGCAGTGCTTTCAGGAGTGTTCTTACTGAAAAAACTCCCTTTAATTCAAATAGCTCCCATTGTTGTTTTATCAACCAGGAGCAGCTGGGCTTTTCGGGGACAAATAAGCATGGGTGCGAGGAATAAAGGCAAGGTTCCTCCGAGATCATTTAAATCTACTTAGGTAATTCATTTCCCAGCAGACAGGCGCAAAGAAATAAGTTTCACTTTGTCTTGTTTGGATTTCAATCAGTCACAATGGGCCTCAGGAATCAGAAGAATGCCCACAAACGTCCTTGCTACTGTTTCCATCATTCTGGGATAAACGCACAGGCCCTAAAAAAAAGATTTGTGTTTCTCACCTTCAGTAGGTTGAAGAGAACTACTGGCTCCCTTTTTAAGTTGGTTTTATAAAGGCAAGAGCTACATCAATGCAGCCTAGAATGAAGAAAAGAAACTACCATTGCAAAGCTGAATTCTATTTTTAAGTTAATCAACTGAATATATGTAGGCTTTGAATGGGGCAAGATAAACGTCCCACCGCCATACATTCTACACACATAGACAATGGATCAATTGGGTTTAAGTATGTGACAGGGTAGCTGAGAGTTGACGTTCCCAGACCAGAGAGAACACAGGTAGGTACCATGCTGGGCTGGGTTGCAGTTGTTTATGGAGCACCATTTGTGCCAAAACTATCCAGCCGTTAGTTTGTCAATTTGTTTGTCAATTTGTTTGTCAATTCGTGAATTGGTCAATTTGTCCAGCAATTCATCCATAAATTTGTCAATTCATACAGTAATTCATAAACGTATTTGTTAATTCATGTAATAATTCATTAATTAATTTGTCAATTCATTAATATGAAAGGCTGTATGGACCTACAAATTTCCAATCAACCAGACAAACAAATTGACAAATTCACGGATTGACAAACAAATTGACAAACTAACGGCTGGATAGTTTTGGCACAAATGGCGCTCCATAGTTGTTACTTAGCTCAGTTAAAACGTCTTTATTAACGTTGATTTTACACATTACTATCTTTTCACGGGTTGCACCAGCTAGTGAGAACGTAAGACAAGTTGTTGCTTAAAATGTAGGCATACCTTTAGTGAGGTGTAAGCTGTTCAGAGAATCAATAAATTTGGTCCCCCATGGAAATTGGTCCACCAGCAACACACCACAAAAAATATTATGCAACAAAACGATAATATACAACAAAACAAGCCTTGTTGTGGCGAAATGTATCATCTAAAATTAATCGCTAACAGTTCAGACGTCAGAATGTGATATGCAGGGTTTAAGCATTTCACCACCGCATCGCATCATTAACCTACATCTCGTTTTATCTGCCTTTCAGTTTAACCAGTTTTTAAAAAGTCAAATTAACTACCATTGCTTTTGCTCTGCTGCTGCTTATAACAAACTTTATGGACAAACAACTGAAAGAACACCATCGTGATTATTTATTTAGTTGCATGAATGCACACATGCTCAGGAAACCACGCAATTGTACGTGTATAAAGTTTATACAGATACACAAATGAAGTCTATAAGTTGGTAATGGCTGTGATAAAAAAATATCATACGTGCAATATGTATTTGTGAATGTTACATTGTATCACTTAATAAAAAAGGGCTTCTGTTTAATATTTTGTCTTATGTCTTGTAACAATAGCGAAAACTGCTTGTCAAAGCCATTTTCATTATAGTTTGTAGGTGTTCAACTGTTACAACTGAAATAGTACTTACAGGGTAAAACATACATTATAAAACGTAGTTTTCAGCTTAATTGTGTTCTTCATGTCCTTGAGACATGTGGTTGTATTTGCAGCTTGGTTACTGCAGTATCCGAGGAAAAGTGCCAAGTATTAAACAACCCTTTATAAAGAATACATAATACAAATGATTAATTTTAAGAAATACAAACCAGCCACAGAACCACTATCTTCTGCAGTAATTATACAGCAGTACTAGAAAATGACTACAGTACCACAGGACAAGTACCACAAAAGTACTATAGTTTTCTATAGAATCTGTCAAAAATCCTATAGGACTTTTACTATAGTAGTAGTAATTGTACTATAGAATTCTATAGAAAAAATCCATGTGGGGTACTTCTCGGATAAATGAAGGTAACATAACAATTATGTCAAATATTGAAGTAGGTTATATATTTATAGTTTACTGGTTATTTAACTAAAACACCACCATCACCACCACTAAGAAAAAGAGGAAGAGGAAGACAGATTGTTATATGATTGTTAGGTGATAAGCTGTATCCCACAAACATTTTGTTAAATTTTGCTAAACCAGGAAAAAGGTTAGTGACAATGAATAGCATTTATTTGAGAAATAAGTTATCGATAAAGCAGAAACAGCTATCAAAGGCTAGCTCATTTTTAAAAATGCTACAGTTCTCAAAATGCGTTCTAACGTAATTACAGCGATTTCATAATGGGGGACCAATTTTCATAGCATAATCTATGAAAATTAGTCCAAGGGGACCATTTTCCACATGACACCGGCAACTTTTGCTGCCTGAGCTTCTCTTTGAAGACGATTTTGTTCATAGTTTTCGTCATCAGCAAATCCTGCGAGACCACATACATCCTCTTGATAATTATAGGACATCCTTTTAAATTATTTTAGAGTCTAAAGTTTCTTATAGGATTTAATAGGATAATAAAAATCTTATAGGAATACTTTTAAAGTTCCTATATGATCCGATGGGATCGGTCACAGCTGTCTTGTCAGCTTGTCTGTTGTAACACACACACACACACACACACACACACACACACACAGGGAAGTGTGAAGATTTAAGATATGAAGTACGAATAAAAAAGTTTGCCCTCTCAGCACCCCGATTCACAAAAAGTCACTGATTTAATTTTAATCAATGAATCCCTGAAACTAAACAGTCTTAATATTCCCATCAAATTATATGTTTATTTTCAGTAGTTTAAAGGTCCTGTCCATACGTGTTTCTTCAGTGGGAGTTCGATTTGTATCACTGACCAGCCCTCTGAAATATCCTCACTTCTAAATGGCTACCGAGCAGCGATGACATCACTGACTTTGTATAAACCGCTTAGTGATAAACTAACAAAGTATTGTCTTAAGTACCTGTGGTGCAACTGAAATAAGAGTGCGCTTAGTTATAAACTAAGTAGTGACAACTAAGGACTTAGCAGAGACTTTACGTTTTAACTTAAGAATGAACTTACACATAGCTGGTGGAACCCAGCCCTGGTCTGCCCAGCACGAGCATCAATTGCTTACTTTTTACTTTCGGTTTTGGGTTCATTTTTTTCTTTTTTATTCTCTCTGCTTGCTCTCCCAACAGAGGTGAAGCGGGTCCTTACATATCAGGTGGCCAGGAGTTAATGACATAATTGACAACCGATTAACTCCTAGCCACCTTCTACATTCTGCACGAGAAGGCAGGGAGAGGAAGCTAACTCTCTTGCTGCCGAATCAAACAATAATAATGATGGGTGGCTATCGTCCGTCTACAGAAATAAATACAATCCATACATCACAACAAAGTAATAATTATAATGAAAAACAACAAAAATAATAATTATACAGCGCACACATATCCAGGGGCTGGGGCACCCCGTCACAAAGGAACTATCGTATTAAATTTGGAAATACATTAAGGTAAGTAATCGAAGTTTAGGAATTACTAGTTTAATAACCAGCAAAAATAAGTTATGTAGCCGACTATGTCAATTTCAGTTTATGGAGAAAGCCAGACCTCTTCTGTTTTACAAATACTTATTTTTTTCTCAAAATGTGAGTGTCCAGTTATTATTTCCCTGACTTTCTCTCAAATCTAGAAAGACCATTTTTGCCCCCTCACTGCAGCAATCCCTATAATCACTCAGGAGAACGGAACAGTGGGTGTCCTTCTATCCCACAATCAAGCCAATTGACTCTTTACATCCAGCAGCTTGACAGCGAATGTCTGTGCCTTGTTGTGTTTATGCTACATATAAGAAATCGCTGTGCGTCACCACCTTTACGGGACAGCGTTCTTCATATACTGAGCATGCTGGCTTATTCTGGCTATCCAGTCGGCCCCTAAATACACTTAAAAATGATTGGTGTTTTCTATTATAAGGCTAGTAGGTTTGTATGAAATGTTTCCAACTTAATGCATCATTGCATTCTTTCTAGTAAAGTTGGACAGTTACCCCTTAGATATCAGAGATTATTTAATGACAACTTCTTGTAAATGCTATAATATCCTTTCTTGAGAGTATCTGAACAGCGCTGTGTCTTAGTACATGCTTTTAGAAGAGTTGAGCAGAGATTATGTTATGTCTCAAGAACCAGAAGTAAAACAGCTTTGAGACTTTTTCATACGCCCTCTACATGCTATCTTGAACATCAGCTTACATTTCGTTTTAAAATTTAATTGGTTGAATATTACAAGGATTTGTTCAAATATTTTTCTTTTTTTGGCTAACTGCTAATGTATTGACTAACAAAAACATTCCATAAATCTTACCTGTTGCCCTCTTCCATATGTTATATATGCCTCACGTGTCCAGTTTTGAAAGGAACACACATTATTGCAAACTTTTTTTTAATTATATTTTTATTTAAAAAACATGATACCTGGTATTGCATTCGGTTGAAGAAACCTTTGTTTGATATCAATGCTTTTAGATAAAGTTGCACTTGCTTGGTCATTTCACTTGGAGAGTGAAATTGTCCCCATCCCTTCAACGGCCAATCAGCTGCTTCCCCTATTGACTGACATGCTTTTAGCCAGTAACATGCCATGTCCCAGATGACACTGCTGAGGAAAAATGATCACGGATGTTCAAGTATATTTCCTGTGAAAAAGGCAGAACAAATTGAAACTTCCTTTACCTTAAAGTAGTGCAAGTTATCATAAAATAAAAATGCATGTTTGCTTCTTTCTTTCAAAACTGCACATCAAAATAGGTAGGATTTAGGGTCCCAGAGTGGCTCATCCAGTTAAAGCGCTGCCCTGGGAGCGCAGGATGAGTCACACAGCTTGGACGGTGCCGGTTCACGTCCGGTCTGTGCAAAGAGGCCGAGCAAAGAGGTGAGACTCCGAAGGGGGCATCACATTGGCTCTGACGCTCCTGGGGTGGGGGATAGGAAACCGGCAGGGATTCCTTCTCCTCATCGTGCAACAGCTAACCCTACTGGCCAGACACCGAGCACATCCAGAGTGGATGAAAAGCAAGGCTGATCTCTGATCTCTGGGATTGGTAGCCCGTCCAACTCTGCTCTGGATTGTTTGGTGTAAAAGCGATTCTGGCTTTAGGCTTGTGAGAGATCAGCAGATGCTCATACACCCTCAGAACGTCTTTTGCTGTGTGGGAACTCGCTGCGTTGAGGAGAAAAAACATAATTGGACATTCCAAATTGGGGGAAAATAAATACAAATAATAATTGGTCACTCTAAATTAAAAAAAAAAAAGATTTATGGAAGGTAAGATTTATGGAATTACTGTAAATGTCTACTTTAAATAATTGTATTGTTTTTTATGTTGCATGTTTGGAAGCATTGCCCTGGGAACTCACTTTAAATGTCAGTGAGGAACCATTCCCAGTTTTCTAAATAAAATAAAACATAAAAGTACAATCTGAAGATCCTGCAGCTGCACTGAGCCACTGGGCTGCATAGAATGCATTTTATTCCATCCACCACAAAAGATGAAAGCGAAAGGCTAAAGGCCCAGAAAGATCTCAGCATTTTAATGATTGTTGCTAAAGAAAGACGAGAGGGTGAGTTCTAAAGGTATTTATTGATAATGGAAGCATAATGAAAAAGATTAAAGCCTTTCCCTGGGGAGATTCACCAACCTTTTTTTATTTTATTAAATTATCTCAACACCTTATTTCTATTCCACAATGCTCAGAGTGCCAAGCGCCATTATATCTTGAAAGCAGATGGATGACACTGAGAGCTCCAATTTATTTCAATTAATCCAGGGAAACTTCAAAAGCCTACCTACAAAATTCAAAACTCGGACCACTTGTCTCTATTGTTGTGCTGGTTCTAAACAAGAGACTGGGGTCTGTTTCGTGTCATTAAAGAACAAATGAGAAGCAGTGTTTTCCTAGTAGTACCTGCTTTGACTACCCCTAGTAGTGCCTGCAGGTGCTGTTAGACAAGTGCCTGCTGAAATGGAGTACTTAACCCCTTTGCTTATTATAGCTGTTTGTCGTGTGTACCAAAACCTAAATAGAGGGGCTGCGAAGGTTCCGAGTGGAATTTTGTTACCACTTCAGCCAGGTCTATTTTAATGATCTAACTCGATCTAAATAATGTAAAGTAATCACTCAGGATATTTTAACCACAGGGGCTGCTTCTGAAAAGACTCCTCCAAGAGGTTTTAGAGTGACCACAATGGGTTATTTCTGTCCACTCTGCAACTGTGCAGACGCCCTTATCCAGGGCAACTTACAGTCATAAACAAATACATTTCAAGAATCACAGTACAAGTATTAATACAATTAAGAGCAAGATAAAATGCAATGACTTCAGTTCTAATAAGTACAAGTATATTACAAAATACGAATCAATATCAGAGCAGATAACAGTGTCAGTGATAGTTACATCAGGATACGATTAAATGCAAAATACTACAGATTGTATAACACTAGTGGCAGATTACGGTACAGTACTCTGTAGAGTACAGGGTTAAATGCAGTAAAATAGGGAGCAGATAAGTGCAAGTAAGTTGCAGTAGTCTAGGCGGGAGAGCACCAGGGCCTGGACCAGGAGCTGGGTGGCGTAGTTGGTGAGGAATACAATAGCATTGCTGTAGCATGTTCTTCAGTAATAATGGAACTCCCATATTCAAATAATTGACTCTGGAGTTCCATTATTACCTTGTAAAGTCACCACCCTTAAATATATATTTAAAGTAGTCACAGATAGGAATATTGAAAACAATTAGACACTGTTCTGGTGTGATAGAAAGGGCCAAACATGTTCCCTGATTTTCTTTTGTTTATTTTTTGTTAGTCAATACATTAGCAGTTATCCCCCAAAAAAAAAAAAGGAACATATTTGAACAAACCATTTACGTATACTTCATAATTCAGAAAAAATGAAACAAATATTTCCAAAAGCACCGGTCATGGCTTTTAGAAGGGATGCAAATGCAGCTGACGTTGTGGTCCACAGAAAACATAAACGGATAATAGACACATTAAAGGGACATTAAAACCTGTAAAGTATGCAAATATACTGTATCTGTAAAGATAAAAATAAAATTGTAAATCGAGAAAAAAATATTAATTCTTAAAGAGTAAGTAGCGGGTTTCCAAAAAATATAGCGTTACCCGTCCCCACGTGTTGCTACAACTGTTTAAATAATGTACCTGTCATTTTCATTGTTAACATCCTCACAACTTTTTACACTTATAACTTTAAAGTCTGTTTTAAAGCTCTTTTCAAAATGGCCGCTCTAGTGCACGGATAGTGTAAGAATTATTACCCACAGCAATAACGATCTATGATGTGGTACGGATCAGAAAAGCCAGAGCACTTGTTATGTTCTCTTTTTTTTATCGCTTTTCCAGTAGTGATCTAGAGCAGTGGTGTACAAAATGAGGGGCGTGACTATGACTAAAGGGGCAGTTCTGTGAAAAAAGGATAGAGCATTTTAAATAAATACATAAATGACAACTAATTAGTCCAAGTTCTTCCCTTTCAAATGAGCCGTTGACGATCACTCTCGGACTTGTTTGAAATGGCGAGCGTGAGCCAAAAAATCTTTTCCCAGATTTAATGTACAGTAAATTGCATATTTTTTCCTAGATTTAAGCAAAAAAAGGCCAGATTTATCAAAATACATAAATATTAACAAACACATTCTTAAAAGTCGGAGTGTAACGGCAACTCTGCAGCATACAATGCCAAATCAAACACATCAATGAGCATGGGCTTGCATGTTAGCTTAATTTCAAACAAACATCTCACAAAGTTAAAGTATACATAGCGTATAACTGCTGCTAAACATTGTGTACTGTACAAGTGCCTTTTTCCTCCACTTTGTACATATTTATTTTGTCAAGATGATCCTATTTCTCAGAGGCTGTCACATTCCTTACCAAAGTTATTTTTTATTTAATGTGTTCTTTAAATACAAACTGCAGCGATCAAAATATGTTTTCAAATTTGTTTCCATTCAGGGAAAACAGAAAGAAATCACTTGTCCTTCAGAGAAGAATGTCCGCTAAGCTTCTCATAACAAACATTTTGATATTTTCCCTGAATAAAACGTATGTATCTATGAATTCTTTTTGTTTTTGCAATCCACTGCCATCTTTTCACCAGTGAAAGAAAGGAGGCTGAGTAACTGCTAGCTAAAGAGTTATCTTCCTTTCAAAGAGATCAAGGACCAGTCGCCAATATTGTGGCTCAACTATGTCTGGAATAAAAGGGACATTATTTTGTTACCTGGCTGGGGAATAAAGCTACAATGAGCTTCCGACAACAAGCTCGGTACAATGTGTGGATTGAATTTTTACATCAGGGACCCAGGCTCTTTTCATAGCAGACAATGTCCCAGCAACACAGCCATAATGCAATGAATTGCCTGAATAGCTCCGGTATTTGATTCAAAACTGTTGTGAGAGAAATATAGGTGCTGTGCACTGGACCTCAATGAGTGACCTCTGTCTCAGACTCTTTCTTTATGATGGTTGAAAGCAAAAGAACGCTTCAAGCTTCTGTAGCCTTGGTTGTCCATGCGTTGTATAGATTGCACCATGACTTTGTAAGTTTTTTATTTACTTTGTTCCACTTGTTTCAATGCGGTTTCTAGCAACACAACCTCGTCAGAGTTTAAATAATTGAGCACATCCTTGTTAAACAAGACATAGATGTCTTGTTATGACATATTATTGTTGTCTCCAATTAAATGTGAATTCTCTCATAATTTTAGGCAATTGGCTTGGTTGTGGGATTGGAGGATGACCACAGACCTTCATTTCTCATAGGATGTTCCGGGATTTGCTGTGGTGAGGGAATGTAATTAGACAATCTTAATTGGGGAGAAAATCAGGGGTTAAATAATTGGGCACTCAATTTTTGAGTGCTTTTGTATTGTTTACCTGGACATTATCACTTTAAATGTTGAAACAGATAATTAACAGGTTTCATGATCTTTCAATGAAGAATCATAGTACAGTATTTTTTGCATTACTCTAGAACACTAGGAGTATGACAAAGGAAAAATAAATATAATAACAAATATATTTTCCCTTAACAGAACCAGCTGCCTACTATACCGGCAGTGTCTACAGCAGTGGGAAAAGATTCACATCAATATATCAAATGGGAACATGTCGAAATGCTGCTATATTAAAGAAACAATGAATTTAGAATGAAGGCAAAGGGTTATGGAAATGAAGAAAGGAACAACACATGATGCTTTTGTAGTACAGTATATCTTAGGAAAATCACATTCTGCAATAGCAAATTCCCAAACTGTGTAGTTGAGACATCCTCTACAGATAAGCTGTCAGTTAAATGTTTCTGTGAAGAGCCCCAGGAAACAAACACAACAACATCATCTATCATGTAAAAGAAAAATCTGCATGAAAATAAACAAGTTACGAACCAAGGGATCTCAGCACAAGAAAAGGGGTGCAGTGATTATCTTACTAGTGCTAATAAGAGGTAATGGATTTCAAAACTTTGGTTAGCACTCCTTTAAAGTGGGACGACGATAATGTTGCTAGTACTAATAAGAGAATATTCATTTTAAACGCTTGGTTTACACTTCTTTAAAGAGTTACTAGTGAAACGTAATGTTGCTTGTGCTAATATATGGACAGAAAGTAGATTATACAAGTTTTGTTAGCACTCCTTTAAATGTTGCTAGTCCTTATAAGAAAATTGATTTTAAAACCTTGGTTAACACTCCTATAAGAGGGACCAGTGATAATGTTTCTTGTGAAATGGCCACATTTGCACTATATTTGCTGTATATTATAAATACATGTTTTGTTTTGTTTTTTGCAGTTTGAATTGTCAAAGTTAATAAAAGATACTGTAATCCCAATGCTTTTCTCTTTTCTCTGGATAAATCTATGTTATTATATACCAGGACCCTACGAGCTGCATACCAAAATGTTCATATGGCCAAGAGCCGCAAGACACTAATACTGTAAAACATGACATGTTTGCGAGCAAGACATTTTAAATACTGGCATTGTTTGAATTTTTCTTTTAATTCTCTTGAACATTAACATCTTGCACTTACTCTGTGCAGTAGTACTTATCTCTTGATGGCATCAAAACACACAAGAACAAGGGATAGAACATTGCAGAGCCTACAGTTTCTGTGTCATTTTTATTGTACTGATGAGCTACAGTGTATTAAACTTTAAATGTCACATGCTGATGTTTTTCCATTATTTCTGTTTATACTGTATGTATTATTGTAACAGGGTGAGCAGCCCTGTACATTGTTTTGTTTATTTTAGTTTAGAACGGAGTCCCCTCCGCCCCTGTGCAGATTATTGTTTTGTGTTTATTATGATTTAGTAATGTTTTGTATATTTATGACGGCGAGCGCCGCAGGTTTTGTTATTGTTTTTGTATTTATGATTATTATGTATTTAGGACGGTGTAGCCGTTTTGTTTAGTAAACTCGTGCAGAAGGTGGCCATCTCCCGAATTAATTAGGTGATTTAATTTGTTACTAATCGGGAGATGGTCACCTGTTATAAAAAGCCTGAAGCTCTCCAACTCGAGGCGGGTGTATGAGTAAAAACATAAAGGATCAGTGACGGCTATTTGCCCAGCCTGACCTTTGTTTGTGTATTTTTGTGTTCGTGATTTTGTTATGTTCAAACCTTTTATTTTCGCTCAGTAAGCAAGTGTGTTTTTTTGTTTAAATATTTATTTTACTTTTGTTATAAATAAAAACGGCAGCCAGCCGATTCTTTTGAACTGCAGTACTTGCCTGGTGTCAGTTATCCTTCCTGCTTCTGCCTGACGTCACCACACACGCTATCCTGTCACAATTATGCACTTTATATAAACTATATTCTGTTATATGAAGCAAAATATGATAATGCCAAAAACACCACATAAAAAGACATTTTTGTAAGGATTCTTTTTGACAAGCTCTTCCCTTGAAGATCTGAATGCTTGTTTTTTTTTTTTTTTTGGTATGACTGCTGTGTGTATTAAATACTTTTGCGAGCTGTGTGGATGACAAATGCCCTCTATGGATTCAGTACCTGCTCATGACAAGACGTAAGATATGTAAATATAATATTAATTTTAGACCTGTAATATAACATTTAAACATGCATTCTCTAGTCTAGTGCCAACTCTCCAATTTTATAAAAAGATTCATTTATCTGAATAAGGACATTTGGCACGAGTGATATTCCATGCCATACAAAACTCTCTTCATTCGTTACATCAGTTTCTTTACTGAACGCCGAAAGGAGCATCTGCTGACTGCTGAGGCATGTTTTTAAAGAGGCCGGCTTGTTTCTCCTTAAGTCTGATCCAGCAGGATATTCAGATAAAAAATTGTTGAGATTTGTTTCATATTAACATTTGATGTTGCTCACCTGCAGTGTGTAAGTGATTTGTTGCAGATGAGACACCAAGGTTTATCACTGTTTTCCCTGAAAGCAAACTCTTCCTCCCATTCGAGTTTAAAGCCTCATATTACCGTTTATTACTCGTGGATGGTTTACTCAATGCCATTGTCTCCACGAAACTAATGAGCAATTAATTCAAAATGATGAAATTCGCTTTCAACTGCACATCCGGCTTTCACTCGAGGTGATAGAAATACGCATGTGCCACATCGAAGGTCATCAAGGGACAAAATGTCCTTGTAGTGAACATGCAGGCTCAAAGAAACTGAAGTTAGAGAAGGGGAGAGAAGAAATAATAATAAACACAAATGAATGCAGAGAGCAGAATTAGTAAACTCATTTGAGCCGCAAAGTGTGCGTCACACAGCTTTTCACCGGGAGCCGCGCTTGAACTGCCCGGGAGCAGCAGTTTGGCCACCTCTGCTATATACAGTACATGTATATATTTATGTATCCTTAGCTCAAAGAACTTTGCCACAGTGCCCTCATTTTTAGCCAAATAAGACCTGCCTTTCAGTTCACATGGCCAGGAAAGCCAGTCTCATCACTTTTGATTAGAAGGACATGCTAGCTGAGGATGAGAATGCCCCTGGCTGATAATCACACTTATAACCACAGGCACCCAAACTATCTGCTGCTAGATTTGGTTGGGAATTTTAAATGACACTTTCAAGCTGTCTTTTATTCCTGTTAAGTGCTTTTTGAACGGAGCAGTTCTAACAGCCCATCTTTTCCTCCCACGGCTAGCTCTGTGCTTGACGTAAGTACAGCCAATCTGAGTAGATATATGAACCTATTGGTACTGTCATTGCTGGCATATTCGCTCCCTGCAGGAACATTCATTTCTTAATATCATAAGCTGATTAGCGGTGTGCTGCTATTTAAGGCATACATATTAATAGCTATAAGGAAATCATATTTGAACTGTTCCTCTAGTCAATGTCTTCAGGATTCAGTTGTACTTCTGTATAAGAAGGTGCTAATAACTAAAGGCATTTGCATTGGTCTTCCTAATCCCTTTGTGGATTGATGGCAGGTTAGCCTTTTAGATAAAAAGAAACAAACAAAAATCAATGAATTCAAATTAAAAAGATCTACATTAAGCTGTTTTTGCTTTGCGTTAAGCATTGTGAGTTCCTCTTTCAGTATTCTGTTTATTTTGAAAAATAATTGATTTTGAAAATAATGGATTATTTATACATTCTTTTCAACCATTATCTGTAACCACTTAATCCTATAGAGGGTTATGGTGAGCCGGAGCCTAGCCCGGCAGACACAGGCGCAAGGCAGGACTACACCCTGGACGGGACGCTAGTCCACTGCAGGGCAACTAGGGCAATTCAGAGAGGCCAATCCACCTAGCCAGCATGTCTTTGGACTGAGTGAGGAAACCAGAGTACCTGGAGAAAACCCACATGAACACAGGGAGAACATGCAAACTCCACACAGACAGACCCCTGAGGCTGGAATTGAACCCAGGACCCTGGAGCTGTGAGGCAGCAGTGCTAACCATGTGCCACTGTGCCGCCCACATTCTTTTCAGTTAATTGTCCAAACACTCTGCAAGTGATGCATTAACTTTAATTATTGAGATGCTGTACTGGTGGATACGCCCCAATAGACAGGGGGAGTTAGATAAAATAATCACTTTTTATTTAAACCGCCAGTAGTTCTAAACAAGCTAATTCTATATTTGCTTTGTAGCTTTATTTACCTTAGTTTGTCAACGTCAGCTACGAAAAGAAAAAAAGAAAAAAAATACTGTTGCTTTTAAAGGTAGGCTACTCACATGAATATTAATGTTCTATTCGCAGGACCTATAGAATATGTGATCATCACGTTTTCAGTAAGAAGAACTGCAATTAGGTTTTTAATTTGTTTTTTGACCCAGTGTATGATGAAGAGTGAATATAAGGGTCGATTTACTGCAGTTTGGCGAGTGGCACATTCAGATGTATGCGGTAAGCCCACATACTCCAGTTGCCACAATCCAAGAATGATATGTGTTCATGCTCTGTGAATATTAAATGTCCCACCTGCTTCAAAAATTAGACAACCAAGGTGATAACTTAAGAAATCTTGGAGATGTTCTCATTTCCAAATCTGATTTTGAATCAACTGATTTAGAACCATTGGCCTGTTTGGTATGCTATGTGCTACTGAGTCCTGTGCGCTTCCATTCAAAATAGTATCAATAGGAACCCCTGAGTTAAGATTGGGGCTCACTGGCAGAAATCAGCCTCCAATAGGCTGATGAAATATCCTTAACGAAAAAAAAAAAAAGTAGTTTACTAAAATTTGGACTTACCAGTAACAGTAACTACACTCAGAACCTGCTTCGGTAGTTTTCTGCTCATTACAACAAAACATGAATATGCTGCATTTTAACTGTACTTTCTGTGATGGAAGTCTACTACCATCCTTTCATTCTATTCAAACCCATTAAAATCCTTAACTGGGGCTCTTAAAGAGCCATATTGTGGAGCTCAATGAGCCGTATAGTGTATGACTCCAGAGCCATTTGTTAGACAGTCCTTCTATGGTGGAAATAGGGAAAGGAATTTAGAAAAATGTTATTTTTACAAAAGGCGTCATACATGCGATACAAACGCTCTTTGACCTTTGTGTAATGTCCAGTTGCAGATTGAATTAGAGACTGCAGATGGAACAGCAGGCAGCAGGAAGCAGGAAGCCAGCCCCAGTTTGATATTGGAATGAGAGGAGATTGAGTTTAACAGATGGTTTCATGGCGCAGATTGATACTGTGGAGAAAGCTTGCTGAGAATGCAGTGCAAGTGGTTGCACCTTTATCACAAGAGCTCTTGAAAAGCCCAGCTCTAAGCCAGACAGTTGTACTTAGCAGCTGTGCCAGTGTTATGCTAATAAGTGCAGCTGCAAGTAAAAAAAAACACTGCCGATACTTGGTTAGCAGGAGTATTATGTTAATAAATGGAATGGGAAGTGGAAAGAAACTTCGTGAGAGCAATCTCAGCGCTGGCCATTAACAAGGGATTAGGCTGCTGTTGATTCACGGCTGCCTTTGAAGAGATTATTTACACTGTGCAATTATTCAAACACCAGATATCATTCACCCATCCACAGTTCAGAAAGATGCGGATTGCATTTTCTCATTTCTAAAGATACCCTAATTACTCCTTCCCCAGTAATTAGACACCCATGCTGAAAAGCCTGGCAGTGGCCCAGACTGGAGTGTGGCTTCTCTCCATTGTCTTCAGGAAAGGATTTGACAGCTTCCTGTCTCTTTATATATCCACATTGCTCAGTTACTTTGACACCCTTTGCTGTACGTTTCCGAGAGGCCTCTTGGAATCAAACTGCGACAGGCATATCCATTCACGTGCTGCTCGCTTAAAGCTGCCGTATCCCACAATCTTGTTCTCATTTTAATAAGTCCCTGGTGTGTGTATGCTATTCCCTGGTTTAGCAGACGCTCCACTTTAACAGAAACACAGCAGACATTACTGACAGCCCAGTCCCTAGAGGCAGTTTCAGTTCCTCCCTCCATGAAACTTTTCTCAAATCATCCGCTCCTGAAACTACAGTGCCCTTTATTGGCCTTGTTATACATGTGAAATGTCTGTGGCCGATAATATTATACACGACACCCGAAGAGCTGGCAGCCATCTTAAATATGTCTAAACTAGTTTTAGAGACTTTTTTTAAAGACTTATAGTCGAAACTTTTTTCTATTTTTAGGTAATTTGGAAGTACTTGAAAAAAGGCCAAATGTGGAAAATTTATGAACAAATTATTTCAATATGGTTTCACTTTCCTTCCTTCTCACAGTAAGAAAGCAAATATTTGTTTTAATGGCAATTTGAAAGTCGGGTAGAGAATTTAGGGATTGTGTTTTTTAATGCTGGGTTTCTTCAACTATTTTTTGTTCATCTTCCTTGGAGACCTGTATGAATTTTGAATTGGTGCAAGGCATTTTTCAGGATCAGAGTGGGGATGTTCGTTGCTAGGTAACCCAGCTGCAGCTTGTCATTTTTTTTTATTAAAAAGCTACCCTCTGATTTGTTAGTTTGGAGTGCCTAACCAAATATTTGTGTCCTGGTTGATTTAAGAATGAGGTATATGGTGAAATTAAAGTGAACAACACACAGCAAAAAAAACAAAAAAAACATATCACCTTCAGCAGAGCAAACTAAAAGCTATAAGTTGTTAATTCATCTTAAAAATGGGAACAGTAGGGGGGTCCTCAAGGGTCTCACCTGATAAAGGCACTCCTGCATGGTGTTCAGGGTGTGTCAGCTCCAGTCCTGGCTGTGTGAAGTCTCCATTCTTCGCTGATGTTTCTACAGGGATTGTCTCACAGGTGCGTCTGTGTTAGGGAGGCACCTCGCTACAGCAGCCTCTAGTGACCAGACACCCGGTGAGCTCAAAGCAGACACCTGCAGCTGGCCTTTGTCCTCCAAAGGCTAGTAGCTCATGTGCCGTGGAGCTCTTGGGTGCAAAGAGGCGATTGACCTGTTGCCTAGTTTGAAGTAGTGATTTGGGTTCACTTTATCTATGCCATTCAGGGCTGTATTAACTTAAATGAAATCCCTCCTAGCCTGTGTTTTTCTATAGACTGAAGAGATTGAGTTATTGAACCTGTCCTCTTAGTGTAGCAGCTCATTCCAATAAGGGCTGGGATAAGCCTTTCTTGTACTTTCTCAAGTGAAATAATGCCTCTAGTGAGGTGACCAGAACTAAGACTCTAAGAAGCAGACTCCACACTTTCTGGTAATGTAACCTAACATTCACTTTTCTTCTCATTGGCAAGATACAATTAAAGTGGTTGTAGTTAACAAATCAACATCATAAATCTTACCTGTTGTGTGCTTACATTATCTATAATAGAAATTATTATTATTATTATTTATTTCTTAGCAGATGTGGGCTTAGCACAAGTCATACAATAAGAGCAAGAAATACAATATTTTTTTTTCAAGTGTGACAAACCACAATTCAATAATACAGCAGATAATAGTGAAAGTTACATCAGGATATGATTAAATAGTGATAGTTATATCAGGATATGATTAAGTACAAAATACTACAGGTTAAACACTTGGCAGATTACAATATTCTGAAGTACAGGATTAAATGTAGTAAAATAGGGGGCAGATAAGAGCAAAATAAAGCATATTTAAATGAAGGGTGATAGTGTCCCAGGATACAAACAGAGGAGTTCTACAGGTGCTGTTTGAAGAGGTGAGTCTTAAGGAGGCGCCGGAATGTGGTCAGGGACTGGGCAGTCCTGACATCTGTAGGAAGGTCGTTCCACCACTGCGGAGCAAGGGTGGAGAAGGAGCGGGCTCGGGAGGCAGGGGAGCGTAGCGGAGGTAGAGCCAGTCTTCTAGTGCAGGCGGAGCGGAGAGGTCGAGTGGGGGTGTAGGGAGAGATGAGGGTCTGGAGGTAGCTGGGTGCAGTCTGGTCAAGGCATCTGTAGGCTAGTACAAGAGTCTTGAACTGGATGCGAGCGGTGATCGGGAGCCAGTGGAGTGAGCGGAGTAGTGGAGTAGCGTGGGCGAAGCGAGGCAGAGAGAACACCAGGCGGGCAGCAGAGTTCTGGATGAGCTGGAGCGGACGGGTGGCGGACGCAGGGAGGCCAGCCAGGAGGGAGTTGCAGTAGTCTAGGCGGGAGAGTACCAGGTCCTGGACCAGGAGCTGGGTAGCATAGTTGGAATTAGATGTGCAGGTTTGAAAGAAACACTTATTTTAAAATATTCATAAAAGATGGTGGTCATTTCTGGCCATTAAGAAAAATGACTGGCCGGTATTTAACATGTGATTTATAAAACTACAGCCTGGTTATTTTACCAGCCAGTAATGGGTTTAGATGTGATTTACCATGACAGATTGTTACAGAGGGATTGTATCTAACTAATTCCAAGAGGCTTCTAACCAGCAGCATGCCCTGTATGTTTACACCATCATGTTATGGCTACAGCAGCCCTTCTCTAAACTGGACATGTTGGGAGACAGACAGATGTCATGTTTAAAAATAATATAAACAAATAAATCCATGAATCACACACACACACACACACACACACACACACACAGTGACAAACACACACACACACACAGTCACATAAACACAGTGACACACACACAGTCTCACACACACACATGGACACCCACACACACACACACATTAATAATGCTCAGTTTATTTTAAAATATAAATCATTTTGTATAAATCATTGCACTGAAATAACATTAATGTATTCTCTGTACACATTATGTAAAAATATGAATCGGTACAGTAAGTATATACAGTACAGTAGTAAAATCTAATTAATACCAAGCACATTTTCTTTTTACTTAGCCTATAGGCTACTGCTAACACAAAATAAATCATGTTGCTGCATTGGACACATTACTGTGCAATGAGGAAATAATAAAATATGATGTAATTTTTTTTACCATAGCCTACTTTAACACAATTTACATAAATAGATCCTGGTTCTGCATTTTCACGTTATCATACTGTACAGTCGTTATCATACTGTACTATCATCTCTCGCTGACCTGGGAATCTCTGGCACTGCTCTGGCCTGGTTCTCCTCCTACCTCTCCAACCACACTTACCAGGTAACCTGGCGTGGAGCAACCTCCACACCTCGCCCTCTCTCAACAGGAGTCCCCCAAGGGTCAGTCTTGGGTCCTCTCCTGTTCTCTCTTTACACCCGTTCCCTGGGCCCCCTCATTGCATCCTATGGTTTCTCATACCATTTCTATGCTGATGATGCTTTTCCTCTCCTTCCCCACCTCTGACTCCACCATCCCCTCCCGTATCTCTACCTGTCTGTCTGCTATTTCCTCCTGGATGCACTCGCATCACCTCAAACTCAACCTCTCTAAATCTGACCTCCTTTTCTTTCCCTCCTCCTCCTCCCCCTCCTCTGATCTCTCTATCGCTGTTCCTCTGGAATCTACCACACTTTCTCCCTCTTCCTCCGCTAAGAACCTCGGAGTCACCCTGGACCCCTGCCTCTCTTATTCCCAGCACATCTCCACTCTGGCACGCACTTGCCGATTCTTCCTGAGCAACATCCGAAGAATCCGACCCTTCCTCACCAACTACGCCACCCAGCTCCTGGTCCAGGCCTTGGTACTCTCCCGCATAGACTACTGCCACTCCCTCCTGGCTGGCCTCCCTGCGTCCGCCACTTGTCCGCTCCAGCTCATCCAGAACTCCGCTGCCCACCTGGTGTTCTCTCTGCCTCGCTTCTCCCATGCAACTCCACTACTCCGCTCACTCCACTGGCTCCCGATCACTGCTTGCATCCAGTTCAAGACTCTTGTACTAGCCTACAGATGCCTTGACCAGACTGCACCCAGCTACCTCCAGACCCTCCTCTCTCCCTACACCCCCACTCGACCTCTCCGCTCCCCCTGCACTAGAAGACTGGCTCTACCTCCGCTACGCTCCCCTGCCTCCAGAGCCCGCTCCTTCTCCACCCCCGCTCCGCAGTGGTGGAATGACCTTCCCACAGATGTCAGGACTGCCCAGTCCCTGACCACATTCCGGCACCTCCTTAGACTCACCTCTTCAGACAGCACCTGTAGAACTCCTCTGTTTTTCCTCTGGGACACTTATCACCCTTCCTAAAATGCGCTTTACTTGCTCTTATCTGCCCCCTATTTTACTGCATTTAATCCTGTACTTCAGAGTACTGTAATCTGCCAAGTGTTTAATCTGTAGTATTTTGTATTTAATCATATCCTGATGTAACTATCACTGACACTGTTATCTGCTGTATTACTGAATTGTATTTTGTCACACTTGTACTTGCTTGAACCAAAGTCATTGTATTTATCTTGCTCTTAATTGTATTATTACTTGTACTGTGATACTTGAAATGTATTTGCTTACGACTGTAAGTCGCCCTGGATAAGGGCGTCTGCTAAGAAATAAATAATAATAATAATAATAATAATAATAATAATAATAATAATAATAACAGTACCTTACATGTACTGCACACATTTTGCAAATAAATATTTTTTAAATGTACATAGAAAACGTTACAGTTTTCTGTGTTGGTATGAGTTAAACTTTCTTTTTTTTTTTTTTTTGCATCTTGCGTTTCGAACCACTGGAGTCTATCGGTATTTCTGAAAGCTTCTCGCCCTTTTCCACCTGATCGATCAAAGTTAGTTTAAACTCTGTTGAGTATGAGTTTATTTGCATTTTTTAAATAATGTTCTTGATTTTTTAGCGATTTAGCAGACTAATTGTGTCTGCTCGGTTTATTTTTGTCCAGTCTTTGGTGTCAGTAGAACAACGTTTTGTTTTGTTTTGTCAGTGTGTCTCTTTGGATCCTGCCATTCACAGTGACCAAATGCAGAGCCGTACCGATCATTGATGGGGCGCGAGATACCCCCCCCAATGTAGATTCATAAGTTAATTTGTTAATTAAATTGTCAATTAATAAGTTAATTCTTAAATTAATTGGCCATTTCATAAGTTAACTCGTAAATTAATTATTATATTTATAAATAAAATTCTTATATTAATTCTTATATTTATAAATTAAAAGTGCTAAATACGCAAACCGTATTTAACACTTTTAAGCTGGTTTAAATGCAACTAAAACAGTTTAAAGGCATAGTGTGGACAGGGCCTAAGATCACTAACATCTGCAAATACTTCAGATGCAATCATGAAAAAGCTGCCTGCACACAACCTTAAACGACATAAGTAAATGACAACATTCTAGCAACGTCATTAAAGGTTGTGTCAGTGGGTAATAACAGTTTGTAATAATAATAAAAACAGTCCTGTAAATATCGGAACACAAGCAGGTATTAAGGTAGGCTGCAGCACAATAAAAAACAAACATGGTTTTAAAATTAATAAAAGTAATAATTATCATCTTTATTAACACATATTATATTTATTGTTCACCCTCACAACGTGTACATTGATAATCATAATCGATGAAAAATTAACCAGCAACAAATCTTCACTGCAAAACAACCACATGAAATACTGTGTTAATACGAAAAATAAGTTCATACTGTTGGCCCACAACACACTCATAAATGCTTCAAACTGTTTAAAGATGAACAATACAATCAATACCAGTATCATCACAAAATCAAAGCAAAAGTGATTAATGTTTTGTTTTTTTTTATAACGTGTACATTGATAAATAAAACGCTGGAAAAGGAGCAAAATACAAATATTCATTGCAAGACTCAAATGCACAAAATACTGTTAATACAAAACTAAACAAACAAACAAACAAAAAATTGTACAAATACACTAACAGGCAACCGTGTTAATATCAGAAAACAAGTTTGGATTTTACTGGTTTTAACATGAATAATGTCATTAAAAATAACTATATGCATGTACCTTTTAAAATAAATTAAATTCAGTTTTTTTATCATTCATCCTGAGCCTCGATTCTCCACCGCTGTTGAAAAACAAACTTGTACAGCTGTGTGTGTTGACTGGAACGTTCAGTATGACGCACATTATATTATCATTCATAAACCGGCGTTAAAAGAGACCCGCCGTCTATTTACCATATTTCCCAGCAGCCCCATGCGCTTATTAGAGACCCGGCGAGTATTGGACACCGGCGAATATTTGAGGTTTTACGGTAATACAAATTATTAATTTTAAGAAATACAAAACAGGGGACCACAATATCAACAAAACAAAATAAATGTGAAAAGTAGCATGCATGAAGATTATTCTATCTGAAATAATACATGTTACACAAGTATCAAAAGCATTGAATCCCTTGTATATCTAATTAAAAGATCCAAAGACATTCCTGCAGCAATCATTCCAAATAATACATTGTTGGCACAATGTTGTCATGAGTGATTGTGGCGGAGTGTCCTGCCCCTATTTATTATTATTTGTATTTTTGTTTGCGGCGCGGATAAAAGCGCCGCGTCTTTTGTTATTGTTTTTTATATATTTGTAATTTAAAAACCCAGTGAGGATGCATGACTGATCAGCTATTTAACTAGATTATTTAACTGATTATTTAACTAGCTGACAGTCATGCATCCTTAACAAACGCGTGCAGACTGTGGCCGAGGGGTAATAAGATAATTAACAGCCAGTTAACCCCTCGGCCAGAGTATAAGAACCTGCAGCTGTCCGTGCTGCGGGGTTGGGTGTACAGAGAGGAGGTACGGGGAGATAGAGAGAAGAAAGAATTTAACAATTGCTAAAACGTGCTGGATTAGCCAGCACGACACTTACTTGTTTGTCTGTCTGGTTCGTTTGGCACTCGTGCCCTTTGTTTTGTTGATTGTTTAAATCTTTTGTTTTGTTTATTTATTTATTAAATACGCTGAGTGCAGTAGCATTCAGCTTCACCTGCCCAGCCACTGTTTTGATTCAGTTACTTCCTGGTCCGTGACGTCACCACACCTCACCACTGCGAGCCATCCTGCCACAGTGATGCATGTGGCAAATAGCTGTATCCAGTTGCTTCTGAGTCATGGAATTATGGAGTCATGACTTTAGTCTTGGAAGAGCATGAAGCTCCGCTCAAATCGGAGCCTGGATCCCTCAGACCTCTTTACAACCGGCCCCCGAGGCAGCGTTGAGCGCTGGAGTGAGTGTGGCACACTGCAGATTTAATGAGAGGGATGAGAATTGCCCTTTAAATATATTTCTAGAAACGTTGAGATTTCCCCACAATTGATTACTTAAGATAAATACAGTGTTGCTATTAAAATGATGCTTGTACTGTTTTGGTTTAAAAAAAGAGTGTTTTTAAAAAGCATTTTCAGCTTCCATCCACTTAAAATATGTAGATGTAGCTTGAACCTCAAACCACAGTATATCGACGATAATGTAAACAACACCGAGCTCCAGACAATGAGTTTCAAACTTTAAACGTGTTCCTGTTTACAGGTAAGAACTCAACTTTACTATGATGAACACGATTATATTCCTTACGGTAATTGTTTATTTATTAGTTTAAAAATGTTTAGTAAAATTTAACAGATTTTTTTGGAACATTGATAAATAGAGTCAGTAATATATCGTCATTAATTTGGTATAATTGTGTTAAAAGTGGTAATGTATTTAGTTTTTACTGATATCTTTATTTGCACAAAGGTCATTTTGCTGTTTTAAGTTTACTGTTTCGATTTAAAATGAGAAGTTACACTGTAAGTAGACAGAAACCTTGGTGTGATAACATTAGTAAATAGCACAAGCTATAGTGAATTACAAACTTTAACCATTTTCCTGTGCTTTGGATACAGCAACGTAGTGCATCCTACTCTATCCTTGTCCATCTGCTTGTCATTTTTCCCAATATTACTGTGATCTCAGGCTGTGTACAAATGTGTCAGCCGGGGTCTGTAAACTACGCGCCACGTATGGTCACTTCTCACTGGTCAGTTTACCTAATTGTGTGCAGCTCCAGGATTGGATCAGCATTACGGATCAGTGGAACCTAATCCAGATCCTCGTAGTAAAACACCATCTCATGATCCGGCTCCAGTGATCCCGGATCCAAGCTCATTTTTCTTCCCATTGACTTCTATACTGACTAGTGATTATACCAATACATTAACGTGAAATAAAAGTTTTAGTACTCCTGGAATGTGAGGAGGATATTTACCCATCATTGAAAAAGTGAGGGGGACATGTCTGGATTAAAATAAGGTAAGTAGTATATTCATTTGTAAACCTACCGTATGTACACATTTACCCTCAGGCTGTAACACAACAGCATTGTTAGTACAAATGTATTGTAATCAACCGCTGCACTGGAAGTAAAACAAGACTCAGGGAGACCAGATATGATTCCAAACCTACTGCTTTTAATTACTGCACTAAATAAAATAAAATAACAGCAAATCCCTGTTCACATCAAATCAATATAAATATATATACAGTAAATCAATAAAAATAACTCCCTTGCGCTCTGCTCTTCCTCTCACTTTCCTCTTCTCTTTCTTTCCTCCAAAACTCTCTCGCTCTCGTTCTGTGTTCAGACTCACTCTGGGCTCTTTCAGCGAGTCACAGATAGGCACTCTCTTTCAGCCTTTAGCACTGTCCCTCCAGTCGAGTCTACACGCGTTTGCTCGCGGCTCACCCCTCCCCCTCCCTTCACTCCCTCCTCCATTCCCTCTTATAGCATCAGGGGAAGGTCCTGCCCACCACACGCACACACTAACGGCATGCCCCGTATCCTTACAATACACAGAACATTAAACGAGACACAAGACAAACACAATGTCCAGGATGATGCCATTGCCAGGGTTGTTATTTTAATAGCTGAAAAAAATAGCTTAAATATATTTATTTAATATATATTATATGTAAACTAATAGATAATTACTAGGGAGTTCTTTATATATTTGGTTTGGGTGTGTGTGGTTGGGAAACATAGTATATCCCCCTTGTTCTATTTATGTAGGCCTGTGTGAGAAATACTTGAATGATCCCTAAATAATAAATGTACAATGCGATAAAATGTGCCGCACATCTAGGGTTGGGCAAAATACTCAGGAAATGCATTTTCAATACAAAATACTCAGAAAACAATGTATCAAAATACAAAATACAGTGGGAGGAAGATTGTGGTCGCCCGACATCACGATACAGACGCAGTACGACATCACAAACATACCACGGCTTAAAACCACAATGTTTCTGACAAGAATATAAAAAAAGATGCAAAATAAATATGACTAGTCACGGGAGTGTACAGAAACAGCAAACACCTGCCTTTAATTCCAAAATATCACAGAATGTAGAGTGACTACGCCAGTTCCGTGTGATAAGGCACAGAACAAATTATAGGATGCCAAGAAAAGACACTTGTTTATTGTAAAATCCTAAATTAGCCACACATTGTTTACAAGGTACTTGTTTAAGAGACAATCATTCTATCCACATGTAGGTAATGAGATTTCGAACGGTTAAACAAGGTTCATATTAATGAGGTCATCTATTAAAGTGTAACAAAGCTGCTACCCAGCGAATAGAGGGACTATGCATTTTTAAGGACACAGTAAAACTGTCATAATACAAAAAAACAAAATATCGCGGTCTATAAAAAATCCACACAAACACACATTCATTTGCAGTATAGTTTGTGTTGAGTATTATTTAATACAATATAGGCCTATATATATATATATATATATATATATATATATATATATATATATATATATATATATATATATATATATATTTAAATTAAGGACGATGTGTTGTGCTGTTCCATCTTTTCTTTTTAATGTAGGCTACAGACTCCATAGCCTCCATGTATTTTTTTTCTACATGTTTACAATTAACACGTTTGTATTATTTTATGTAAAAAGAAAGTGCTAAAAAAAAAAAAAATCTAGTTTTATTTAAGAGATTGTGAAGATAGCTGTTTGTTGTTTTGATTTAGATTTTTTAGACTAAGGGATTAATTTTTAAGCGTGTTGTTTTCTTTTGATATTTCGCTGTTGTGGATGTGCGCCAGTAATCAAAAATAAATCTTCACACTGGGGGAAGGGAATTTAAGTGACTCACATGCTGTCGAATGGGTGGAGGCGGATCAACGCTTATTCAATGTGTTGTGGGGGAGGGGTGTTAAGCTACATTACGTTGGAGTGAGTAAAGATTATTTTGTAAACCGAATAAATACACAAAGAATGTACTGTGAATACAATATTTATTTGAACAAATTGCATACAAAAAAATGAATGCTTTAAGTTTTTCCACATTAAACACCACAATGTTTAACAACATCACTTCAAGACGTCTGATCTTCTAGGCATTCAGAGCTGTTTATTTATTCGATCCCTTAGGAGTTTGTCGTGCTGTGGTTCCACTCTGAACCGCATGCGCAAGTATCCCCATAGGATGTGCTTCAGGTTCGTAGGCAGTCCTTTTTTGCCTCTGGAACCATCGTAATTTACATTGTTTGTCCACTCGTGATACCGTTCAGTTGTATTGAGTGCCCTGAACAACAATGCAGCAGATCTTTCCACTCTTCCTTGGCTCAAGACATTGATTTCCGCTTCCTTTTCCAGGCTAATGCTGTTGATTACAATGTCTGGCAGAACTGTGGCACTGCATAGTACCTGGTTTTGCACGGAGTCCGGTAAAGGGGCAGGTATGGCAGCCACAATGGGATCTTGGGTGAAATGCACAGAGTCCTCTTGCAAGAAAGTACTATCATCCCCAGAGTATGCAACACGCTCTTCTGGTATTGCTTCGCACATCCATGTTCTCTCCAGTGGTTCATTCTCATAGTGACTCTGCATGCGTACAAGGAGTTCTCTCGCAACTTTGGTAACAGATCCGACTGCTTCGTGCAGATGTACAATTTGCCACTTCAGGCTGTTAATGCTTCTCCGTTGTTTTTCGTTCTGCAGCACAAGTTTTTTCAGAATAGAGTTCTTTGCCGGGTGAGCAGGTACAATGTGGGCTCGCTGCTGCATAGGTGAAATGCGGTCTTGCAGTTGTGGCGAAGGGAGCTGTGCGATGACATCTGCCTGTGTATGAAAATAAAACGTATTTTAGTATAAGCAGTAGCACACACTTTCCAAATAGCACAAGATTGAAAGGGAATTTAATATTTATAAATTGGGTTTAGTTATTTTGGAGTTGAAGTAGCACAATACAGCCTGAGCACTACATTTAGCCTACATATTTGATTGTTTTTGGTATCTTTTAAAAATGTTGTACCACACAAGTATTAATGTGTTGTTTGTTTGTCTGTGTTCCAGGACCCCCTTGTAAATGAGGCCTCGGTCTCAACGGGTACATTTCCTGGTAAAATAAATAAATAAATACAAAATGTGTAGCCTATAACATTATACCTTTGGCTTATTGACAAGCTGCTTCTTTTTATCTGGATGGCAGCTTTCATTGTTACAAAGCTTCATTTTTCTTTAATTCTGAACGTCATTTTTGATCTGCTGTCTCTCCAACTCTGCTTTTGATTTAGCGAGTTTATTGGCATCTGGTAAAATAAAAAGTACAAGATAGATTAATGAATTGCATCAATACATACCAAAAAATGAGAGCTTCCCAGTATTCAGCAATAAAATATAATTTGCGAGCAATAAAAAAATAAAATAAAAAATAGAAACGCTTACCACCAAGCTTCATAATTTTCACTGGAAAAGTTTCCTTCTCTTTTCCCTTCTTTCGGAGACCCACGTTGCTGCCCTGCTTCAATGTTCCAACAATATCTTTAGTCAAGATGATGTCAGTCTTGTTCAGTTCATATCCAATGTAAGACACAAGAGCAAACTTATCACCAGTGTGAGAAGAAAGACTAAGGGATTCACTCTTCAACGTGTTATTTTCTTTTGATATTTAATCGTGTTCTTGTTTTTAACCTAAATATCTCTTTACAGTCTCAATGACAGTTTTAGATAGAAGATTAGCCAACTAATGAGTCACAATGGAACGTTTAATGTGTAAATGTGAAAAACGTGTAAGATAATGTTTAAAAACAAAAACATAAACACTTAGACTATGGTATGTAACATACTGAGTGACACAATTGCCAAGTGCTGGTTTGTATTTCAAATAAAACCTCAACTGTCACCTTTAAAGTTTAATAACTTTGGATGTACACATGCTAGAAGCAAGCTGTAAACGGCGAAAGATCCCAAAATTATATCCAAATGATTATTATTTCATTTTGTATTTTTTGTCTGCAATGTGTAAAAACAAAACAATTGTGTTGCATGTTCGGTTTGGCCAAGGTCGTAATATTACTACTGTGTCATGAAGAAAATATTCTACCACAGAATAAAAAAAAAAAAAAAATCTAGCGTGAGAGAAGTGGCTTATAAACAGTAAGTACAAACCTTTCTGTTTGTACATGTCAAACTGTAGGCAACCCCGAGTTTTGTTTTATTAGCTATTACTGATATAAGCAAATATTTGTGGAATGGTTTTAGTAGCCTCCCGTATATTTTTGTTTTCTTAAAAAAAACAGACAACTTCTTATAATAACTAGGGAAACATAAAAGCAGCTTCGTGCATAATGTATGTATCCATGTCTTAAGAAAAAGCATGCTTTAACTTATTGATATATGCTACTGTACAGTTTATTTATTTTGGGCTATTGCCTTACACAAAAGAGTTTACTAGAAGTTAGCTTTGCCCTTTTGTTATTTGGTAGTTTCAGCAAGGTTTGGAGATCATTTTTAATCAATTTCAGCTTACTGAAACTACATTGTATTTATGGAACTTGCAAATAAATTACCTACCTGCTTGAAAAATCATAATGTTACTTGGATGGGAAAATGTTTATTTGCATGTAAAGAATTATATTATGTGAAGATTTTAAGTTTTAGTTGACCAATAATTAGTATAATAATTAAAATTAATAATAGAAGATGCTGAACTGGAAATTGCTGCCAATCTCTCTGTTGGGTAGATTTTCTATGGAAGGTTCCCAGCCCATAATAAAGAAAAGGAGACTCTCACTCTCTAAACTAAGAGGGCTATCCTTGCCTGTTCTTGAGAAATATTATTTGGCTGCTATATTCGGTGCAATACTGGATTTTCAAAAATGTTAATGCCGGATATACCCACATGAAACCATTTGGAAAACTATCTGACTATTCACTCCTAACTGGTCCCAAAAAATGTTTAAGCATTTAAAAAAAGAGTCTGGTATAATAGTAAAAAATGTTTAGGATTAGACAATGATTATTTAAAACTGGAGGATATTCCGCCCACAAAATAGAAAAAGCTTGGTATCAGCACTGCAGGACATCTCTCAAAGTGACACACTGTCCTTTGACACAGCACAGTCAGTCACAATACAATATACAATGCCAAGAAAAAGTTTGTGAACCCCTTAGGATTTTCACATTTTTCACATATTTCAAACCTAAAATGTTATTAGATCTTAATCTAAGTTCTAATAACATGATTAAACAAAGGACACAAAAACATGATACTTTTGCAACACTTATTTATCCACAAATGATTCAACATTCAATATCCATGTTTAAAAAATATGTGAACCTTTAGATTCAGTAACTGGTGGCACCCCCTTGAGCAGCAATGACTTCAACTAAGCGTTTCCTGTAACTGTTGGTCAGTCTCTTACATCGGTTTTGAGGAATTTTGGCCCATTCCTGGGCCAAAATTGCATGGACAGCTCGCTTCAGGTCCTGCCACAACATTTCGATGGGGTTTAGGTCCGGACTTTGACTAGGCCAATCTAAAACGCAGAATTTCTTCTTCTGCAATCATTCTTTTGTAGATCTGCTTGTATGTTTAGGATCTTTGTCTTGCTGCATGACCCACTTTCAGTTCAGCTTCAGCTCACGGACGGATGGCCTCACATTCTCTAGAATCTTCTGATACAGAGCAGAATTCATGGTTGTGTCAATGATGGCAAGCCGTCCAGGTCCTGAGGCAGCAAAGCAGCCCTAAACCATCACACTCCCACCACCATGCTTGACGGTTGGGATGAGGTTGTTCTGTTCGAACGCAGTGTTTGGTTTTCGCCAAAACATAACGTTTCTCATTGAGGCCAAAAAGTTCTACCTTTGACTCGTCTGTCCAGAGAACATTGTTCCAGAAGTCTTGTGGATCATCTATGTGCTCTTTGGCGAACTTCAGACGGGCAGCAGTGTTCTTTTTAGAGAGCAGTGGTTTCCTCCTGGCTATCCTTCCATGAACACCATTCTTGTTCAGTCTTTTTCTGATAGTTGAGTCATGAACACTCACATTAGCCAAGGCGAGAGTGGCCTGCAGATCCTTGGATGTTACTCTGGGGTTCTTTGTGACTTCCTTGATGATTTTCCGGTTTGTTCTTGGAGAGATTTTGTTAGGATGACCGCTTCTGGGTAGAGTGACTGTGGTCTTGAACTTTCTCCATTTGTGGACTATCTGTCTGACAGTGGATTGGTGGAGCCCCAAATCCTTAGAAATTGTTTTGTAACCCTTTCTAGACTGATGAACATCAATAACTGTTTTTCTGAGGTCCTCAGAGATTTCTTTTGATCGTGGCATGAGGTGTTTCCACACACCTTTATATAGGATGGGGCCTCCCAAACTCACCCCTGAAGAGCTACCTAATTATTTAAACACCTGATTCTAATTATCCCCTTTAATTGAGCTGATAAAACCAGGGGTTCACTTACTTTTTCACATACCTTGAATCTTAATTACTCATTGTTTGTCTAATTCATACATCATTTTGTTTCAAAAGACATGGAATTGGTTAATATAAACCTGATTGGATATTTAAAAAAAGATTCAAGGTTTTGATTCAAGAAGGCTATCATGGTAAAACTATGGAATTTCCATAATTATCATTGGGGTTCACAAACTTTTTCTCGGCCCTGTAGCAAAGGAACTCTTTCATTTCTTTCAAATAAGACAAGTCCTCAAAATGACCACAATATTGCCTACACACTAATAGCAAACGTCCAATCGAATAAATGTGATTGCTCCATTTTAAACCGTAATTAAAAGACCATGAAACTGCAGGGTGCAAATAAAAACGAAAGCATAAAAAAGGGACAATATTACCATAACACTTGTGTCCTTTTTACATACAATATAGTATCACAAAGCTCTTTTACAATAAAATATATAAAGACCATACAGACATCACAGATCACAGAAATAAGAAACAAGCAATAAAATGCATATATTTAAAAAAAGACATTAAAATCAGTTTGCTACGCGGCTTCTGGAAAATCGCATGAGCAAAAAAGTGGCCACGCACACTCGTCAGTTTTTCAGATTGATAGCGAAAAGTGTAGCCCGTTATCAGCAAAAAATATTTATGGTCGGGTGGTAAAAATAGGGTCGGTCGGGTAACCCCAACCACACATATATATTTTTTTTATTTGGCCTTATTATTTGTCAGCCAATCGAATACAAGTCAGGTTGGCTGCTGATTTGAGGGGGGCGCTGATTGGCTGACAAATAATAAAGCGCTTTCATTTCTTTCGTCATGTCATTTTTGTTTTCAATCGTTATTGCACAAATTAGTTTTACTTATTAATCTTCAGCCAATCAGCGCCCCCCTCAGGTCAGCGCCCTGTGCGGCTGCACTGCTCGCACCCCCCTTGGTACGGCCCTGACCTAGTGTCACACTAAATTGATTATTATTGGGGGACATATGTTGTGTCAGACATATCAGAATGTATGGCAAAACAGTGTCTGTATTACCGAGGGACAACTGTACTAAAAAGGGCTGGACGTGAGGTTAAGAAAACCTAAATTCACTCCCAGCTACAAACCTGATTCATGTTTTCAAACCCATAGCCTGTCCTGTTCAGAGTTAACAATGCAATTTAATGTATATGTTACAAATAACAAAATACATAAATGACCAAATTAATGGACAATTATAAATAGATGGGTTTTTTTTGTATTATGACTATTGGCTTAAATATATGTTCCTAAACACATACATTATGCTAGGAAATTAGACTGATAAAACACATCTTATTATCTTATTCTCTGCTTAATCTGAGGTATGTGGTAATTATAATGCTGGTAAGGGTCAATTAACTGCGCCATGTAGCTTTATGAATCATACGAATAATCTGTTAATGAGAAAATCGGTCTCCATGAGTGATGTAAATTAGTTTTTTATCAGGAGATTTAGAAAAAGTGTTAAACACTATTACTGCGACGGTAAAGGAGACGGTACGTTTTATGCATATTATTATTATTATTTATTTCTTAGCAGACGCCCTTATCCAGGGCGACTTACAATTGTTACAAGATATCACATTATTTTTACATACAATTACATTATTTTTTACACATTATTTTTGCATACAATTACATTATTTTTTACACATTATTTTTACATACAATTACCCATTTATACAGTTGTATTTTTACTGGAGCAATCTAGGTAAAGTACCTTGCTCAAGAGTACAGCAATAGTGTCCCCCATCTGGGATTGAACCCACAACCCTCTGTTCAAGGGTCCAGATCCCTAACCACTACTCCACACTGCTGCCCTATGGACCAATATTTGGTACTATAGTTTAGAGAATTTCTCAATGTGCTTGCCTTGTCTTCCAGGAAATCATACTGTTTCACTACCTAGGTTACTTCAACTCAGCAGTGACTTCAGGGTTAAAGCATCTTTCTGGCTGCAAAGAATGTCAGTCATTATGAGAAGCAGCTGGTTGGTCACTGACAGGAAAGAAGGCCCTGAGGGGATGAGGACAATTTCACTGTTCAGGTAAAATGACAATGAAAGCACAAGACTGTCTGAAAGCAAGACCTGGAAACAGAGATTCCTGAAACCAGATAACATGTTTCAAATGAA
Organism: Acipenser ruthenus; assembly: GCF_902713425.1. Taxonomy (NCBI): domain Eukaryota; kingdom Metazoa; phylum Chordata; class Actinopteri; order Acipenseriformes; family Acipenseridae; genus Acipenser; species Acipenser ruthenus. The sequence goes on from NC_081205.1 coordinate 17,524,721, forward strand.
AAAATACATGTTTGCTAAAACACAGATTTCTTTCAAAGCACGTGAGGCGTTTTCAGTGAATGGGCATGCATGGCATAGCAAATGTACGGATTTACTTTGGTTAGCTCCAATCCCTTTAAGAGTCCACATGATTCTCGCTGCTCTCAGTGCTAATGGAAACAGCAGAGTGATGTCATTCTTTAACTGTGACAGTGCTACCTCGAAGTGGGTTCATACCTCATTGTGAGCACATGTTCGGCTAAGCTCCCAGTTGACAGGAACACAGTCCTCTTATTTAAAGCTATTTCAAACACGTCTTGTCTGACAAGTTTTAAATCCTACTTAACACCCCATAACAGCAGCGACTTTACTGTCAGCATTAAAAGCTTCAATTCTCATAGCAGAAAATTATCCCTTTCATTTGATTTGCGCTGGTCTGTTAAAGGGGCATGTGAGAAATGATCCCATTTGGATGACTGTATCAGAGCTTATTTACAGAACAACACTGAGGTCAAACTTCTAAGAAACTAAGTCAAGTTGAAAAGCAATCATGCTGATAAAGGCACCAGCCCAAACATCTCTACTTATTTACAGTAAAAAAAAATGAGCCTTTTCCAAGTTGTCACAAAAAATATTCTTTTTTTTTTTTTTTTTTAGTTTATTTAGTAGTCGCCAATTAATTTTTACCCCTTTTTTCTCCCAATTTGAAATGTCCAATTATATTTAGGCTCAGCACACCGCTACCACCGCTGCGCTGACTCGGGAGCAGCGAAGACGAACACACGCTGTCCTCCAAAGCGTGTGCTGTCAGCCGACCCCTTCTTTTCACTCTGCAGGTCCACCATGCAGCCAACCCAGAGCTACAGCGTCGGAAGACAACGCAGCCCTGGGCAGCTTACAGACAAGCCCGCAGGCGCCCGGACAGTCTACAGGGGTCGCTGGTGCACGGTGAGCCGAGGACACCCTGGCAGACCTAAGCCCTCCCCCCGTGGGCGGCGCTCGGCAAATTGTGCGCCGCCCCCTGAGAGCTCCCGTCCACGTTCGGCAGTGGAATAGCCTGGACTTGAACCGGTGACATCCAGGCTATAGGGTGCATCAAGCACTCCACGTGGGAGCCCCAAAATATTTTAAAAAAATAATAACAAAAGCTTTTTCTTCGAGCTCATTATCAAAACAATAATCTCATCGATTTCTACAGCGTATCTTTACAGGTGGCATGCTGTTATCCAGTAAGACCCATTCCTTGTGCCTGGTGATTCACCCACTGCCAGCATCCCTCTCTAGCTCTTTATGAGGAGATTCTGTTGCTGTTGCATAAAATATGATTCTTCTCTGGGTGACATGAGCAGCAGGGGCATGCATGCTTAATTCCCAGAGTGGCAAGGAGGCTCCTTGAAGAAGGGAGAAATGTAATATAATATAAACTGTGTAACTGCCTTTTGGGATTCTAAATGCCTTGCAGAGTGCACAGAAAGGGAAACTATGGAAGAATGTAGCAAACAGACACTCAGGAATTATACTTTATTTACATAAATATTCTTTACCTAATACCAGCCTGGGCCCTCGTTTGCCCTGATAATGGCATGGCACAGCCTCCACAAGATGCTGTAAGGTGCTTAGAGGGATCCATTCAATCATTTATATTTAACGCAATTGGTGCTGAGGGTTGGGATGATGAAGGCGTTGTTCAAGTTCATCCCACAATATTCACTTGGATTGAGATTTGGGGGGCTGGGGAAGATGCTTGAGATCTCTGTTCTGCTCCTCAAACCACAGTTCTGGTATGGAGGATGGGAGCATTATCATTGTTAGCATTGTTGCCTAAGTAAACTATTTGTTCAGCCTTCCAGGGTAATCAAAGAAGCCAGGGCATACCAGGAGACCACCAGAGCGATCAAAAACCCAATGGGGTAGGCAGGTGCTAATAAAATGGCCAAGCAGTGTATATATATATATATATATATATATATATATATATATATATATATATATATATATATATATATATATATATATTGTGGAAGGGTGGTGGGTAATTCACTGACACAGGACACAGAGAGATGAGTCTGAAAACACCGCACAGGTGCCCAGTTTTATTAGAAGCTGATTTTTGGTTCAGCCCGCAGAGGGCGCTGTTGTCTGTGGCTTGCCGTACCAGCTATGGTAGCGACAGAGCCACAACTATACCAGAGCGGTACAGGGTACAGAGGTTAAAACAAAACAAAACACTAATCAAAAGGCGAAAGGAACAGGGAAAACAAAACACAGTAAACAAAACTACAAAATAAAGAGTGCTGCGCTCGGCAGCTTCACCCCGACCGTCGCTACCCGCACGGTCCGGGTATCCGTCCTACTCTAGCGGCTCCCTCAGCCTGCTATACACTTTATCGGGGCCTGCCCAAGAGTTCTCCCCGCTACCGCTAGTTCTTTGATTTCTTTCTTTTATTATTTCTTTGTCTTGCTGGGATTTTTCCTCCCGGCTAATTGTCCTCCAGCGCTTCCGCACGCCGGTTACATCTCCGTGGGCAGACCTGAGGGAACAGCAGAATGAAACTTATAGGGTCAGCAATTCTCCCAAGACCCGCCTCCCAGCCACTCGGAGAGAAGGAAAGTTCGCACACCCACTCTCCCCCCTCTCCGTGTCACCGCCATGACTGACAGGCGGATATTGACGAGCTGCTGCCCTCTCCCTGCAGCACTATGAACACGCCAGAAGAGTCAGCACAGGTCTCCCCCTGTTACAATATATATAAAAAAATTCTTTTTAGACACTAAAACTACAAGCAGACAAAGAAAAACAAATATATGACAACAAGTAAATAAACAGCAGGGTGCAATCCCAGCACTTTCCAAGAGGGGTTGGTATATCCATAGTCATGAAAAAACAATCCAACGTTACCCCAAGAAAACATACAAATCGGTTTACTTTCCTGCTGCTGCAGTTTGTTATGGAACAGGCCTGCCGCAGCCGCGAATCAAGTCTGGATTCCTGAGAAGACTTTACATTTTTTTTATCAGAGCCAAAAAGCAAAAACAAATCACCAAATGTAACAATCTTTCCCCTGCCTTCTTCCCCATCGCATGTGAGGAGGTGACGAGATAAGGCCTGCGGGACGTGTTGCTGTGAGAAAGAGGCCCTTTATCAGTTCATTCCTCCAACTTGTGCTTAGTCTAGTCAGCTTCAAAATATGAGTCCAATCTGATAAGGGAATCAGGCCATCTGAACAACAGTGCAAACACACGCTCAGCACACTGAGGGTTATTTTACAGTAGTTCTTCATCAGAGGCTGAAGCGGAGGTGGAGGCGTGCCCCATACTTTGTGTTATTTATAATTATAACCCAGGACAACAAGGTTCTTGAGATAAACAAACATCTGTTGTACACCTCTGTCCTGGGACTGAAACAGTACTGTACTACAATTGTGTTCTTTTCTCTAGGATGCAGTCTGCTGTATGAATAACGGGAGAAAAGGCCTTTTCTAGTAAAGCGCCTACATCATGGAATGCTCTTCCTTCTTCTCTCAGGGAAGGTGGGGCACTTACTGTTTTTAAATCAAGATTGAAAACCTATTTTACAAAATAGCTTTTCTATCTTAGTTTTCCTATTTTATAACATTTTCTATTTGTCTTTTTAAAATTCTAATTTTATATATATATATATATATATATATATATATATATATATATATATATATATATTTTAGATGCTTAATAGTTCTATTTCTACAATTAAAACCACATTTTTATCTCTTTTTAAATTTATGTTTCATCAAACTCTGTATTAGACTGTTTTTAATTAAATAATTGAATTTTTCATTTGGGTGTGTGTGAAGCGCTTGAGGATCCTTGTGATGAAAACCGATATAGAAATGTGAATTGTTGTATGTTACAAAAGTATTGCATATTTATAATCTATTGAAGTCTGTTTATTCCAATAAATATATAATAGTATTTAATCCCTTATCAAAATGTATCATCGTAAAAGCATGGTAAAGCATAGATAAGCAGTGGAAAGCACAGAGATGGCAAACTATGGGACTGATGTGTTTCTTACATGTCAAAAACTCACATTTAAAAATTGATGCAAAGCAGGCGCAATCACCATTAGCAAAACTGCACAAGTGGGTTGACAAAGGATTCAATACACAAATAATTTGTCATTCCTTCAAATATACATTATGGTAGTGCTGGGACCCGAATCTCGAATATTCGAAATAATGTTTTTTGACATGCATTCGGATACAAAATTCAGATGTTCATATTTGCTAGAAATTACAAAAAATACCTTGCACTTATTTACCGCCTTGCCAAAAGTTGTGCTACAGTTTCAAACATGGCAAATGAAAAAGAGCTCTGTGTGATCTGCAAGATTAATATATAAAACAAACGTGGAAATGGTGTTGTAAAATGAAGGGGAAAATGACTCACCATTTTGGTTCTCGTTTATTACATTCCACAAAGTCACAACAAAAAATATATAATATATATAATCTAATGAAAATCACTACACAACATTTACAGTAAGTTGGGCACTGTTTAAGCGAGGCATTTCAGAATGACGTGCTTGCTTTTTTCTGTCATGAGATTCTCATTCGCGTTAAAGCAGCACAACGCTTTTTTGACCCAGATAGCTTTCCATAGAGAGCACTGTGCTTGCACTTGTGTAATCTAGTTTGTTTACTTTTTGCTGTCTAAAACTTTTAAATAGAGGCTCAAGAGCTGCTGTGTTGATCTTGTGTTTTTTTTATATGAAAGTTAAATTTCAGTTTTTGTTTGGTTTCGTTCAGCTACAAAAAGGCACAAGTAAACCTCATGTTATTACTTTATGAAAACTTGACTATGGCCACTGTTTACTGTGAAGAAACGGCAACATATAATGCACATATTATTATTATTATTATTATTATTATTATTATTATTATTATAGTCGTGACGTCCAGACTATAGAGCGCATCCTGCACTCCATGTGGAGCGCCTTTACTGGATGCGCCACTCGGGAGCCCCGCAAGACAGTTTTGATTGACTATCCACTCAAGTCCAAATGATACTGTCTATATGTAAATCTACTTGTTTTCATACAACAAATATAGCCATGTACGTGCCCGAGAAGCAGCAGAAAGCAACAGGTGTTTGCTTATCTCACTCTGGTTCACGTGATTAACTGGGTCGATAACAAACACTATGTTTCTTTCAAGGCCTGAGAACCTGCGTATGCTGTCAAAAACAATGCTACTAACCATGCATAAAGCACCATGTAATCAACGCTATATTTTTTACTGCTGTTATATTTTTGCGTTTTATTAAAATGTCCGGCGTATGTAACACAGAATTCACCGTAAACATGACTTTATTTTGGGAATAAACAAAGCAACATTTGACTTGAGCTGCTATTTGGCATCCTTTGTTTTGTAGTTAATTCACTGAGGTAAAGTAAGGCCTACACAACTTATTCTTTACTCCTGTGATATGTTTCTACTTTGTCTTGTTACTGTAACATCTTCCTGTAAAACACAGGCACACACAGGGGCCACACCCCACTGCCCCTGCTGCTATGCGGTCTCTGCCTGCATTCTGAGCAATATAATGGCTTTTATTACATTTTGAAAACAAATGAATAGCCGAACGAATATTTAAATTATGAGCGAATATCCAAACATGAAAATCCCGTGTTCGTCCCAGCACTACATTATGGTAGTTCCATAAAAGGTGAACCACTGTACATATTTCATTTTTGGCCGTGACTTCCAATAAATCTTACACTGAATCCAGTATCTGTGACAAACTGGGTCATGGAGTGTGCGATGAATCCCAGACAACCCACCTCTACTGGATAAACCTGGACTCTCCACCTCCGCTGTTCCACCTCAGCAGCTAACTCCAGAGTGTTTGGATACCTCTTCCATGGCACTGTCCGCTCCACCAGGAGAACAAGCATGTTGGGACTAACCACAGGACAATGTTGGGTCGTAGGGTAGATGTAGCAGTCTAGGGTGGGAAAATATAGCGCTGGCTAACATCTGCCTACATTCTCCAATCTCTAGCAGCCTCCAATTGTCCCAGGTGAATCTTAAATCTAATAACCTTTCCTGTTGGTTGCACTCCTGGATGGAGGAATGTCGTTCTGTGTGCCAGCTATTGCTGGTAGTGGCAGCTAGTTGTTGATCTTATTATGACCAAGCATCGCAGTACCTGTTCATGACGTCAAGTGAACTGACCCTGGCTCAGAGCCACCTTACATGCTGTAGGAATGTGCTTCAGGATATCCTGTGACGAACATAAATAACTTGCAGTGTTCTTTCCTACCAACACATTCAGGTTCTGCGGTGAGGGAAGAACATCATATGTGGACCTGATCCTCCTCTGTTCCATTGTCCACGCCAGCCAATATTACGCTGTTCCACTTTCTCCCATCTCATCCATTCTTTAGGGATAAAGACCCCTCCTGCTCTGTGCCGTGCCCTTGTGACTACTTATTTTACTGCACAAGAGTCTTAGAACCCCAGGTGCACTCTTGTAAACTCTGTATTGTGCATCCAGGCGATGATGAAGCCCTTGCTTTCTTCACGGCTTGCCCCCCTGCTCCTTCCACTGAGGAGCAATCCTTTAATTGGTATTCTGGTGGATTAGTAGGTGGACTATCAGAGGGAATTGACACAGGTTCCCCTCTTCTTGGATCAGTGTGTGTCTCTTCAAGATAGCTCCCTGACTTGGGCTTGACTGTGTACCATTCTTTTCGCTGGTGAGTAAGTTCTTGTGGCAAAGTGGTAATTAGTAGCAGGTGTATAGCAGGTGCAGTGCGGATGCAGTAATTCCAAATAACAAACAGACAACAAAGTACGGGTGAAATGAGGGTTTTAATGATTAGAAATCCAATTGTCTGATGACCAGCCAGAAAACAATAATGAGCTGGCAATACACAGCAATGCATATTGCGCAGTAATAAAAAAAGGGTTGCAGTCCCACAAACAATAAACACGGTACAAAACACACACAATTAGACACACACGATCACAGCTCCAAAGTGAGCGCTCTCAGTGCTCGTGGTGAAGTACAATATATTACGTGCTATTGGTGAAAACAAGTGCTGTGGTGATCCGGCTTTGTGCTGGCCCCTGGTGACAGCTCCGGATTTGTGTTTAGCCGTCTAGTGCTATTTAACAAAAAACACAGACAGTTACTAGACAGAAAACACCAACAAAACATTCACAAACTCTCTGTTTCAGTTTGGGGATATCTCCCGGTCCTTCCAGTCTCCTGGTAACACCCAAGCGAAGAAAAAGATTTACAATTCTTCAGCCCCTTTTATGCGATTATGCATGACCCCTTGGTAAACGATTGCAGCTGACTCTATTGCCTGCAGCTGCTACCTCGTTTACCTTCCAGGTCAATACGTTCTCATACCGGAGTATCATCTTTTTCCAGGCTGACTGACCTCCCGACCCAGAGAATAAACTGTCAGACCAACCTGTCCAAAGCCTTTCCCTTTCGCTACTTAGTACCCTCACAGGTCGAGAGGGAGATTTACAACCAGAACTCATTATATTTCCGTCACTGTTCTTCAGAAACTTGAATGTATTTTTTATAAAAGTTGGTTCTTGTATGCATCTTTTGTTTTAGATAATTTTGCAGAAGACAAAGGGCAACCTTCTGACTGTCTTCACCCCGCCTCTACTGTTTCCTCAGTTACCTCCTTTCTCTAACCAGACATTCAATCTCCAGCTGCCACCCAGACTTTCCTGGAATCATAGTTATGTGTTGCTTTCTATCTTGTACTCCAAACCCCTCACACCCAACATCTCCTAGGCTGTTCATCTGACTAGGCTCACCAGGATCATTGATTTCATCACTAGCTGTACTCCAGTGGTCTAGTGCCTCAAAACTCTTACTCCAAATCATCATTACGCATTTTTTTCAGAAAGGAAAACTCCCGATAAAGTTATCAAACCAGAAATAATCAACTCAGTAACTGAATTCAAGGCTTGTTGTTAGTCATCTTATATTTTTTCATAATCATTTTAGAATTATTTGTCTTTTTTCTTTCAGTTTAGAGTAAATCACTTTAAAAAAAGTTTTATTTATGTGTTATATTTCTCAAAAAAATATTTAGTGTTTCTGCCATTTATTTGAAAACTTGAAATGTATTGATGGAAGGTTAACATTGTATGGGGATGTAGTTCATGCTTGAGTTTGTAATCCTCAACCTACCTGACCCAGCTGCAGGCTCTACTCCTGAAGGAACAGGCCACACTCTTGCAGGACACATTTAGGCATTGTGGCGTCTATACTGAACAACCCCAGGCCACCGCTGTGCCAAAAGATAAACCAACAGACCATTTGAAAGGAAACAGAGAACACAGGCACCAGTATAATATGCATGGAAGAATGGAAAAAAACATATTTTGTTGCAACAAAAATAAAAGGTGTGATGTAACTTTGGCTGTCATGGTGACATTTTTTTTAATAAATGAGGAATCACTTTTCAGTCTTGCCACAAATACAGTCATCATGATTACATGTTCCAGTGTGGAGCATTATCCCCACTGAATATGTATGCAAAAATATTTTGCGAAATGGCTGATTTTAGGAGCATCCCATTGTCACAAAATGAAATGTTTAAATGTTTTTGCAATTGTGTGACAGCAATGATTCTATAAATACTGGGGTACTTTAATAGTGGCAGAGCAGAAACAACCAAACCAATAAGTGAGGTAAAAATGATTTATTAAATACAAAAAACCCATTTAATATATTCTATTTTAAAAGAGATTGAAATCATTATATCAAACAATTGCCTGCAGGCACAATATAAGAGCATCCAAATATAACAGCTTTATAAAGAACCCCAACCCAGGCAGGATCTTCAGCACTGAGCTCATACAATAAAAGATATTCACAGGATCTTCAGCACTGAGCTCATACAGTACAATTATTCACAGGATCTTCTGCACTGAGCTCATACAGTACAATTATTCACAGGATCTTCAGCACTGAGCTCATACAGTACAATTCTCAGGACCTTCAGCACTGAGCTCATACAAATCAACTATCAGGAAATAGAACAAAGAGGGGGCGTAGTTTCTCCATCAGTTCTCCAGCATTGACAGATCCCAGAGACCTGGGAAAATCTGGAGGTTAGAAAGGTATGGGTCACAGCCAGATAATATGCTTGACCTTGTAAGTGTGAGCACCCTTGCTGCCTATATGAAAAATACTTTCCTATTAAGAATGTGCTGATGGTACGCATTTCCGTGTTAAAAACAATATGGAAGTCCTCATTTGTTTTTTATTGGTGCGCATGTGTACCTGCGTACCAGTTATTATTATTTATTTCTTAGCAGATGCCCTTATCCAGGGCGAACTGGACCCCTGATTATAATGATTCGCTCATGGTTTAAGGACTCAGTTTGGGCAGCCAGAACTTTATAGTCCCAAACTACATAGAATGTGTCTCTTATACCAGAAGATTCATAAGGAGCATCTCTCACAGTACCTGCATATTTTATGAAGTGATGAACGTTTTTTAACATTAATTGCTTTTAGAACCAATGGACAGCACATAACATAAGATAAGAACGTCACAATAATCAAAATATTTTAGCACAGAACATATTAATAATTAATTTTATGCATTATTGTAACACTAGTTATATCTCAGACTTAAATTCACTTGAACTGGTGAGACAGCCTCTCTCGAAAGGGTTTTATTCCCGATACAAAGCATTTCTGTGATTTAAACGTTTTTTTAATAGAATTTATGGATGTATAGCACAATTTTTTAATTACATTTGGGGTCAGAAAGATGTGGGAACGATTTTAACACCATAGTGGATATAAGTAAAATCAGCAAAAATGTTTGAGTTAATAATACCAAATGAGCAGGGATTAGGCATTTCACGTAATGCCTGACTACTATTTTCAGGCATTTTGCGAAATTTCACAGATTTTACAAAATGTCTGTAACATATATATTGAAAAGAGCAAACTATAACATATAGGTAGGGGGCCCATAAAAAAAAAAAAAATTACACTGAGATGTACATTATTGGACTGTCTACAGTTCACAGGACATTACAAAGTTGCAATGTTTTTACAAATAATTATTATTGTTTGTACAAAAAAAAAATTACCTAAAACTTACCTAAAACGTTTTGAAAACTGCAAATAACTTGTTGAAACAACCATTTTGAAAATAAGTAGGCTATCCAGTTCACATTAAATTAAAATAAACTGACTGTATTAAATTGAGTAGAGCTAAGATAATAAAACATTGTAGATTTATTATGTAGCATTATGATAGAATCATGATAAAGTTGTCTGACATTTAAAAATGACTAAAAATGATGCTTCACTGACAGTGAAAATAACAGCCTTAATACAAGTCATGCTGCTAAACCTGTGTATTATTACCTAACATTTATTCTGCTCTTTGTAGTGCCTTTTCTCTTTGGTCTTGAGGTGTTGAGCAAGTTCTATTATGGTTATGTTTGAGCTGTGGGAATGGGAGCCATGAGGGATATTCTCAGGGTGAACCCAGTGTACAGTGTGGTGTCTCAGATATTCTAGTTAGTGTCTTCATTCGTCTAGTAAGTTAGAACATAAGAACATAAGGTTACAAACGAGAGGAGACCATTCGGCCCATCTTGCTCGTCATATGCTTTGCAATTATCCATTATCCGATGAAAAAAAATCAAGCAGGTTAGTTAGACACAATCTCCCTTTCCTAAAATCATGCTAACTGTCTCCCAGGATACTGTTACCATAGTATTTTGCAATTTTGGATCTTATTATCTTAAATTTTCCATTTTGGATCTTATTATAGTTTCCATAGGTTCGGTTTTGTCTCCCTTTTTGTCGATCGGTATAACGTTTGCAATTTTCCAGTCTGTCGGTACAACCCCTGTCTCAAGATCTTGGTTAACGGTTTGTAAATAACTTATTTCATTTCTTTGAGTACTATTGTTTTGAGGTGGTGTGTTTAAATATCTTTATACCTGGTTGCTTTTCGCTGGCCTCTTCCCAGGAACCACATTTGATCATAGTATTGTGGTTATGGCCTCATCAGTGCGTTATAGAACTTCATCATAACATGCCTTGATTTGGTTGATGTAAATGATGAGGTATGTTATCCAATGAATCAATGAACCAAAGTGTTTTCTCTTAGATTATATTGATACTTGATAAGTGCAGTCGCTCTAAAAAACAGATTCTGTCAATTTTCATATTTGCTCTAAAAAAGTACAACGCAGACTGGACAGTACATTTGTTTTTATAAACTTAGTGTTATGATAAAACAAATTAAATTGACACCTTTTAAAATGTGATAAACTTTGAGCATATAGAACTATTACTTAAACGGTTAAGCATCACATACAGCACGACACCTATAACATCCCCCTCGGCACCTTCAATTGAATTAGAACCTTAACAATGACTTTTCAGTGTTGAGCGTTGTCCACATGCTCCTCAACATTCCTGTTGATATATTGCCTGGCATTAATACATTTTCTTCACAATATCTCAATAAAAAGAGATTGAGTAAGAAAGGTGCATGTCTTTTTGTCTCTCTGTTCTTGCTACATCTCAATGCCATGTGGAATGTAATGTTAGTTTCGAACTGTAATTAATGTGTTGATGAAAAGATATTCTTGAATTCTTTCTCATCAGCACCCAGTCCGCGTGTCTCTTTTCAATATTTCATTACTGAATTGTGCATCCGGGTCAATGAAACTGACCTGCCAATGATTAACTGCAGTTTTATATTTTCGGATAAAGGTTCATGTTAGTTTAAGAGCTACTTGGTGCGAGTCAGAAGCATTCCAGTTGTTTTCTTGACTGTTGCATTTGTGTTGTTGTATAGAGCTCTGAAACATGTCTCTAAGCATAGCTGTGTGCCCCTTATACACCCCCCTTACAACACCTTGCTCCCGGTGGGTATAAGAAGCCCCACACTTATTCTATGTGATGTTTCTTACATTGCCTGTGGGCAGATTTAACAGGGTGGATTCTGTGCATGAACTGACGACCTGCAAGAATCTTAAACGCCACGCAAAAGGGCATTTTTGGTTATAGAGTTTTTAATCTCATCTCATCTCACCATCAGGGGTCAGAACCCATAACTTTAGTGCATCAGACAAGTCTGCTTATTTCAGATCTGAAAAATGGCAAACTTGCACCATTTGCCACCAGAACAAATGTGAATTAGTACAACACATTGTTTTGTTTTACCATAGCATCAACCGGTTGTAAACAAATCTGTATTTCAATAGGAAGCATGTATGGAACACCTGCCAATTCCATGAATCAAGCTAGTGAATAGCTGATGCTGGCACTTAGATCTGTAATGGCTCTTTGGCTGATCTAGCCATTCACAGCTGTACACTAGATGGCGCTGGCTCTTACTTCTATAATGACTGTCTGATGAAGCTTTAGCTCCATATGTCTGTGATAGGGAACTAGAACTGAAGAGCAGCTCCTGAATTCAGGTTTAACACAGACTAATCAAAAATAAAACACGCTGCTTGAACAATGCTACAAGAACCACTGAATGATTGCAAACATCCTGAAACAAAGAATATGCCATTTGAAACATCCTGCTCTCTGAATTTCCTGCCTATTCTCAGTTCCCTAGTTGCATTTAGAAAGTGCAATGCCATTGTGTGCTGTACAGGATGCATCCCTGTGTGTCACGTCTGCAGAGTTCAAAGTGTGATTACCAGCTGACATCTACAGATAATGAACACCTAGGACATGCAATGTAGATGAGGTGTTGCTACCTCAACTCAAAGACAAGTCACTTAGGTATGTGATAAGAAACCAGCCCAAGCTACTGAAGGTAATTTTTTCAGGAATGCCTTGAGGCTGCTTGAGTTTTGTACACCGTGGGCAGCCAGCACTAATGCAACGTGGGAGTGAGTCTGTTAGGTGTTGTTATGGCAGGATATGTGATACATTCTCATTCCTTCAGGGAAGTTACTTAATGGTGCAGCCTTGGATACAGAAGGAAGCAGCACACAACCAAGTGTCTGGTATCAGTCAGATCGGCTGTGTGTCTTGCTGTACCGTCTTGAATTAAACCTATTTGAAATAAGGGAATGCAGCTTTTAATATTAAAGATACAAGGCATGGTAAATTAAGCATTAACACGATTTAATTTACACTAAAGTATGTGCTTCTAATATTTTGTACAGTACTTTTCTGTCATAGACAAAGGTTCACAGAATCTTAAAAAGAAAGAAAGAAAGAAAACTGACCTGCATTAAACAAAAATCCTGGGCCTGGATTATACACAAAGTCTGGGCCTGGTGAACTGAAACTTGCTGTGAAATGTGGTCTGCAGTTCCCTGCTAGTGACACGCAGCACCAGAAATTCGTTTTAGCTTTGAGAGACTTGTCAGAGGGGCATACAAGGGTATCTGGTGTTTGTTTTCCTTTCAGAGACAAGTTGGAGCTGGAATGTAGATCTGGAATTTACAAAGTACATCCCTGGGGTGTCTGCTTTGTCACAGTGTGGGAGAATGGATTCCCAGCTCCAATTAATGTCACTGTGGTTAGCTCTGAACTGTAATTGTACAATTAACCTGCGAGCAGAAGTAATAATAGCCTTCGCTCTTGATAATGCTGTGGGCTTGAAAAATGTAGACTGCAATTATTGCTATAATACTAAACTTATAGTAAATTAAAAAGTAATTGATTTAAAAAAAAAAAAAAAAAAAAAAATGATAGAGGTGACCGAAAAGGAAACATGAGGGAAGCACCTGCTTGTACCGCTTGTACATGACACTCTGTGGTCATTAACTGGAAAGAGCAAGGGATTCCAGATTTTCTGAAATACAGGGCTTTTTTACAGTTTTGGTTGAACATTTGTATAAATGGGGCCACTTAATGGGGTCATTGCTAATGTAATATATCCATCAAACCTGCCTGTTGTGTGCTTCCTTTTTCAGTGTAGGTCTCGTACATGTAGTTTTGAAGCATCTTTTATTTGTAATCAGGAGTCGTCTACTTTCAGAACCATTTATACATGTCTTTTGTAAGTAATGCATTCTTACACTTTTTAATCGTTTGCAGTCATTCAGAGTGGTTCTCATTGTAATTTCTCAGGAAGTGTTTAAACTGTGTTCAAGTGTTTTCCTCTGGATTCAGGAGCCGGCCTTCAGTTCTAGTTGCCTGTCACAGACATATGTAACTCCTCAAAGTTTCCCATAGTAAAAGCTTTGCAAAGTGTAATAAAGCATTGTGAAAGCATGGTAAAGCATTGGTAAGCATTGTAAAGCCCAGAGAGGTATGGTAAAGCAAATAAAAAAATAAATTAAAAAAAACATGACAAACCATGGTAAATGCATAGTGTAAGCATAAAGCATGGGGCAACTGCAAAATGACCACCCAATGATAAAACAGTGATAAAATGTTATAAGGGTAAGGCTAAATCAGCCAAAGTTTCATGAGAGAAAGAAAAAGGCAGCACCATTCCAGACTCACTGCCATTTCACACGAGTGCTGTCCTGGCTGCCCATGGTTTCATTATACAGACTCACTGCCATTTCACACGAGAGCTGTCCTGGCTGCCCGTGGTTTCATTATACAGACTCACTGCCATACCACACGAGTGCTGTCCTGGCTGCCCATGGTTTCATTATACAGACTCACTGCCATGTCACACGAGTGCTGTCCTGGCTGCCCACGGTTTCATTATACAGACTCACTGCCATGTCACACGAGTGCTGTCCTGGCTGCCCATGGTTTCATTATACAGACTCACTGCCATGTCACACGAGTGCTGTCCTGGCTGCCCGTGGTTTCATTATACAGACTCTGCCATATCACACGAGAGCTGTCCTGGCTGCCTATGGTTTCATTATACAGACTCACTGCCATGTTACACAAGTGCTGTCCTGGCTGCCCGTGGTTTCATTATACAGACTCTGCCATATCACACGAGTGCTGTCCTGGCTGCCCACGGTTTCATTATACAGACTCACTGCCATGTCACACGAGTGCTGTCCTGGCTGCCTATGGTTTCATTATACAGACTCACTGCCATATCACACGAGAGCTGTCCTGGCTGCCTATGGTTTCATTATACAGACTCACTGCCATTTCACATGAGAGCTGTCCTGGCTGCCTGTGGTTTCATTATACAGACTCTGCCATATCACACGAGAGCTGTCCTGGCTGCCCGTGGTTTCATTATACAGACTCACTGCCATACCACACGAGTGCTGTCCTGACTGCCCATGGTTTCATTATACAGACTCACTGCCATGTCACACGAGAGCTGTCCTGGCTGCCCATGGTTTCATTATACAGACTCACTGCCATGTCACACGAGTGCTGTCCTGGCTGCCCATGGTTTCATTATACAGACTCACTGCCATGTCACACGAGTGCTGTCCTGGCTGCCCATGGTTTCATTATACAGACTCACTGCCATGTCACACGAGTGCTGTCCTGGCTGCCCGTGGTTTCATTATACAGACTCACTGCCATACCACACGAGTGCTGTCCTGACTGCCCATGGTTTCATTGTACAGACTCACTGCCATGTCACACGAGTGCTGTCCTGGCTGCCCATGGTTTCATTATACAGACTCACTGCCATATCACACGAGAGCTGTCCTGGCTGCCTATGGTTTCAATATAGAAACTTGAGCCAGTGCCTCTACTCCACAGCATCTTTAAAGAAATCAAAAGAGTAATACATTTCTCAAATACATGGCTCCATAAGTATTAAAAGCATATCATATTACTTGAGATTTTATTAAATTTTCATGAGGAATAGGACAGGTTCTGATCTGTGATAATCAAATGTGGTAAGTTATTTCATTCACTACAATAAAATGTTACATTTTTGGTGTCTGTATCAGGATAAAAATTTGCTATGCGGAAAGATGCTGTATAACAAGGCAGAGGCTGGGTGCGAACCGGCAACCTCACACACCGCAAGCGAGCGACTTAACCACAATGCAAAATAGTCAGGCTTGCCTGCAATTGCATTTACATTTGCAGTTTTAGAGCTTTTAACATCATCTCACCAACAGGGGGCAGAATCCGTATCTCACAACATGTCAAGAATTTTATTGCCTGCATATTCTTGTATATGACTATAGTATATTTTTATAAGTATAAGTACTACTATAAACTTTGTGCTGTATCAGGATTACAACATTGCTGATTTTAAACATTTTAAATTCCTTTTGATAGTATGGGTGCTTTATACTAACATTAGTATTGTACAATGGGAGCTGTGTGGGAGGGTTCAAGTCAATTCTTTATTGTATGTTGCAGTGTATATCAGTGCTATCTCTGAAGGTACAGTCACTGTAAACCTGTAAGGGGAGTTTAAAGCCTAAATAAAACAGATACCACATTCTAGGCCCATGAGGGAACAGTCATGAAAAACAGAAAAGACACAATGGAGGTTGGACCCATTTCTATGTGTCTGATGCATATCTGGACCGCCTCGAAATGTTGGCACTACTGTAACTAGCAGACTGGCCTTTATCTTTAGATATACAGTTCAAGGCTGTTTTCCCTCATTTTACTCCCAGTATGAGGGCAAGCGCAATCTCTTAGATCAACCTGAAGGCATTTCTTTATTTTTTGTATTCAGTTGGTCATGCTTTATTTTTATTTCTCAATTAAAATGGTATTCACCTTAGCGTTTAATAATTTTTTACAATTGTAGTGTAGCGGTCCTGGAGTAGCCCATGGGCAGCTGGAGGTTTTTCGATGGATTTGCGTAATTGGGTAGGGTGTGGGGACGGATTCCATTGGTGGCTGGGCCATGACATTTCTCATTAGGGTCGAGTTAGGAGAGGCTACATCCTGTAGAATGCAGGCTGTGAAGAGGATTAAAGACGTATTAGCTCTGGTGCGGAGCTCCGTAATGAGCCAGAGTAGTGGAGGACTTGAGGCTTGTATTCTAGTAGTTCTAAGTATTTCTTGCCGGTGACTTAAATAAAAGCACCCTGGGTGAGACATAAGATCATAAGAACATAAGAAAGTTTACAAACAAGAAGAGGCCATTCGGCCCATCTTGCA
Organism: Acipenser ruthenus; assembly: GCF_902713425.1. Taxonomy (NCBI): domain Eukaryota; kingdom Metazoa; phylum Chordata; class Actinopteri; order Acipenseriformes; family Acipenseridae; genus Acipenser; species Acipenser ruthenus. Next base: position 17,541,740 of record NC_081205.1, read on the forward strand.
CAGTAGAGTTTTGAGGAGAGGTTTGTAATAGGACATGAGTAGAGGTTTGAGGAGAGGTCTGTAACAGGACAGGAGTAGAGGTTTGAGGATAGGTCTGTAACAGGACAGGAGTAGAGGTTTGAGAGGTCTGTAACAGGACAGCAGTAGAGGTTTGAGAGGTCTGTAACAGGACAGTAGAGGTTTGAGAGGTCTGTAACAGGACAGGAGTAGAGGTTTGAGGAGAGGTCTGTAACAGGACAGGAGTAGAGGTTTGAGAGGTCTGTAACAGGACAGGAGTAGAGGTTTGAGAGGTCTGTAACAGGACAGGAGTAGAGGTTTGAGGAGAGGTCTGTAACAGGACAGGAGTAGAGGTTTGAGGACAGGTCTGTAACAGGACAGTAGAGGTTTGAGGAGAGGTCTGTAACAGGACAGGAGTAGAGGTTTGAGGACAGGTCTGTAACAGGATAGTAGAGGTTTGAGGAGAGGTCTGTAATAGTACAGGAGTAGAGGTTTGAGGAGAGGTCTGTAACAGGCAATCAAATAACCAATTTCACCTGTCCACATTGTGCACCTGGATGTCTTGAGCTGGGGTTTTTAGCCCCATTTCTGCCAAACTTTAAAGAAAACACACACTTATTACACTTGAGGTAGTACACTTGTGTGTTAAGTGCTGTTCCCTATAGCTCCCTGACGATTCCCATGATGAAACACGTAACACCTGAAACCTGATTGCAACTCTGGAGCTTCAGTAAGCCTTGTCCCTGAGTAAGCACCTCGTTTGTTACATTTCAACAACATGACTTTCGTTTAGGCAAATAGCTTTTCCTGTACTGTGCAACCTCCACAGGTGAACTGCAAGAACATCTCTGACTAACTGCCATTTAGTTTTAATTTCAACATTTTGCTGCCTTATTGGACAATTTGGAATGTCAATTTAATATAAAAGCTAATCTGTTATTATAAATCAAATAAATAATTCCCCTGTTCATAATGTGATTTTATTTATATAAAAAAATGTATTTTATGTGGAAAAAAATAATTGTCAAATTCATATGTAATTAACCATTTATTGAAGTACGATAACTATATAAAAAAAGAAGAAGGATATACGATAGGCAAATATAACCATATTTAAAAAATCAGCTCCATATTTGATGGAGCATGTAGCTACCAATATGAATTTTAATAGGTATTGCTCCAAATAAAACACAAATACATAAGTTAGGACAACTGTGATCATGGTGAAATTCTCAACAAAAAAGTGCAGGTACTCATATGTACAGCCGGGTGTAAACATTTAAAGAATTGAGACAATTTGAGTACGTATTGGTACATGATACATTTATAAATACAAAATAAGCCTTTTAAAAAAATAACTGATCAATTATAACCAATTTGCCATAAACAAAGAAGCTGAAAATACTGAAAGCTTTGTACCCTCTGCTTGTATCACTCAGTCATGTACTGTAATATAACACTTAAGTTAAACATTAAATGATAAGTATTAAAAATATGACACTATGCAGTAACTGCTGTAGAGAGGGAGTTTTGTTTAAATATATCTTAAAAAGGGATGATGTTATAAAAAATGGTATTAAAAAAAACTGTGCAACAAAAAATGATACAAAAAAGTCTAAGTCAAACAATGCACAATAGGGGCTAAAATACCCCTCTAATGTATTATGTAACAGGCACTACTATTACTAATGATGTACTTGGCCATTTTAATCTCCATAGTATTCTCTGAAATCACCCCCATACTTTCCAGACCCTGGGTACTCACCTACAACAGGACCTGGCCATGCTACAATAATAGCCTTGGATTAAAACATATATCCCTGTTTCTTATATTTATTTTGTACTTATTACTTATCTTACAATAATATATTCTGTGTGCTTCTCTGTTGTGTTTCTGTGTAGATTAATTACCATGATCTATTCCACAAAAAGATGGAATTGGTATTGTGGTTTCTGCACAAGAAACAAAGTGGCAAAAGACACATTTTCATAAAGTAATATCATTCCTGTGGTTTACTTCTGCCTTTTATTTAGATGTGCATTTAACTTAACTCTTCAAACTGTTTTAAAAAAGGAGGCATTTTAGAAAGAAAAAACACCTCACTGTAGTCCTCATAACAGAACATTTTAGGATCACAACAAAATGTTGATCACTATGCTTAAGATGTACCTTGCGAGTTGGGCCAGTGTTTGAAAAGCATGAAGCACACCTCCATCTGTATCCCGATTCTGACTTGCTTACCAAATCTGAAGCAGCACTTTGATCCTGTTTATTTTATGTTATTGTTAATCCCTACTGTCCCACACATCACTTGCCATTTTAGAACATTTTGTGCAAATTCTGGCAATGTGGTAAATCAGTGCAAGGCAAAATGTGTTATGATAATTATTTCAAATATTTATTAACTATGCAGTTTATGACGAATACGGACTTGAATTTTTGCCTTCAAATTCATGTGCAGCAACATGTATTTTGAATATTTCAAAGATAATTTCTCCACCAAACTAAAGAAAATAATTATTACTTCATAATAATGATAATTACTCCGTACCGCTGTTTTCACGTTGCACTGCTAAGGTCTTCTCTCGTTGATCAACGAATGAGCAATGACACAAAGTGAAACGGGCGGAGATTTGTGAGTCATGCCAAAATGAAATCTGATCAGAATAAAAGCTTGGCCAATCAACATGCAGTGATTATACTGACGTTAATGGTGACCAATAGCAGCTAACAGAAATAGAAGCTGTATGAGTAAACAGAAAGCAAGCAGCACGAACTGTGCTGAATGAAAGCGTATTTGAGAAACATTTGCACGCGTGGACTGTGTGAGTGGATGGAATGCATCCGCATTGGATAAGAAGCAGATTAAATAAGTCCCGGTACCCAGTACCGGCATCAAAATAAGTCCTGGTACAGAGTACCAGCAAAATAGAACCAGAATTTCAACCCTGACTGTGATACTTCCACCTGAACCAAGTTCACATTTTAAATCCAGTATGCGAGATAAACCAAATACATCACTGTTCAGTATTTATCAAAACTCTTTTTATCTTGTTTACTGATATCATACCACACAAAGAACCTACAGCAAAGTTATAAAACCAGCACATTTTAATATTCAAAAGTAATTCAGTACTATATCCATTTTTGAGATTTATGTAATAGGTCGTATGGAGCTTGTCATTTAACGACACCCAAACTTGTCTACAATAAGATGCTCCCTGCACACGACTTAATGACTTCTAGAATATTATAGACAAAAAGCATTACGGAGTCACCATCAGATTTTTGTTTTCTTGCATTAAAAATGACTCATTGGAAATTATGCTGAATTTTACAGAGATATGTATTTTTTACTTGAAATTAAGAAATGTATGAAACAGATCATCTGTAAGTGAAGCATGTTGGATTGCTTTGCAATGACACTTATAATTGATTAGCAATAAAATATTAGGTAATTAGTAAACCCTGTTTGGAAACCATATTGGCTGTAACAGTGCAGTAATTAGGCAATTGGATTTCATTGCTTAACATGTTTGTGTAATTGGGTGATTAATGTGGTGTTTAAAAAGGTTTTACTATGTATTGAATCTCAGTATTTCAGAGAGGAATATCATTATTTGAATGCTATGAAACCACTCCAGACAATAATTTACCTGCTTTTTTGTGTTTTGGAGTTTTTATTGTTTTAATTTAATTTACAAAATGATTTCTGGTAACAAACTAAGTTAAAGGAAGCTATCAGTTTGAAGGCCTTTCAGGTAGGCTTGCACTTACTAAGTCATTTCACAAAGACAGTGGCTATGTCCCCATCTCTTTAATGGCAGTCAGGTGTTTCACCTAACTAAAGTCCCAGTGTCCCCAAAACGCTTGTTTCTTCCTGTTTTTTTTAACAGAATATTATATTTTATTGTATTTTCATGCATGCTGCTGGGTTATGACAATATCTAACTTATTACAGTACAATGACACTTGATGTGACTAAAGGGAATGTTGAATGACCAGTAGCATTAAAAAGCGGCTACACAGCACCGTGCAAATCTGGAGAATTACTGAACAGTCAACATTCATATTTGCAACCAATCACAGAGAATTGCGAGTGGGTTTCCACTGACTGTTTTTAAACGATCTGGCGGCTGTCCTCGTCTGAATCATCACTCTCGCTGCCTGAAGGGGTTAGACTAAAGCAGTCTAACAGTAATGGCTCATACACGTACCATTGTATTGTGTTGGAATTATTCTCTTTATCCATGATATTTGTATATCTGTGTGCAAACGCCTTTGCTTCATGTGTAGCTATAGGCGGAAATCAATGCTGTCATGTCACATCACCGTGCCACGTTTACAACACAGTGCACTGAAGCTTGTCGTTAAAATAGCTCATCACAACAATAGGAGGGGCTGTAAAATTTGGAAACATATTTTCTATTGAAATAAGTCTATATTCACTTTCCTCACAGATACCCTCTTAGAAACGTATGTTAGTGAATAATAAAAATCTATATATTTGTGAACTAGTTATTTTCACATTTGTAAAACTCATGTAAAAATATTAAAGTTTCAGAACATTTATTTCTTTAACTATACATTTGATGTTGTTTTTAGTAATAATGAAATACAATAGAGGCAGGATACAGCTCTTTATAATTTGGTGACCACTTATTTTTATTTCTGTGTTAAATGTATTGTAGCGTTCATCAGGTTTGAGTGAAGCAGGACTCAGGAGACAAAGCCCTTTTCTTTCAGCCTGTAAGTCTGTCTTTCTCTGTCTCTCATTGTCTCTCAGCATTCCCATGGTCCGCCCCTATATAGCCTCTGTTGGGGTCCTGCCTACCACCAGGATCATCCAGTCAGATCCATTCCCCTTGACCCTCCGGCTCCTGCCAATTCTGGACAGAGGCGAAGAATACTCTCTCTCTCCCGTTCCCTACTCTAATAGGGTAACCCATTCCATCACAATACATGTAACAGATAGGACAAGACAAACCAACGAGACAGACAGAGTCCTGCAACGATGCCATTGCCCGGGTCGTTACAGTATTATAGAAGTAGTATTTTATCCTGCAAAGAAGAATTGAGACAATGGAGTAGTCATAATTAAGATTAATGCTATATGTTGCACAAGTGTGATAGCTATATAAAATATTTTGTAAGTATTTCACTTTATCAGCTATTAGTTTAATAGAAGAAAAACAACACATTGATAAAACCATATGTTTTTCCTTCAGCAAAAGAGGCAAATGTCAGGGCTCGAATTACTGGGGGGCTGGGGGCTAGTTCTATTTCCAAATGTCTTTCTAAACACGTTTAAACCCGAAAAACTGCGTAGGTTGAAAATAAAGGAAGTTTTTAACAGGTTCCTTTCAGCTTACAGCATGCTAAAGGGGGAATATGGATATACAACTATTAGGAGAAACTAAAAGCGGTTGCCAACGTGGATTACTATTTACCCCACTTAATAACTACTTCAGAAGGAAATTCCTGTTTCTGCAATCAGGGCAGCTTCAAAACAAAACTCAGAAAAACTGATTATCTGTGAAAAGGTGAGGAAACTTATGGGTGATGCAGTGGGCTTCATTTATTGCACACAATCAAAAGAGGATATTTAACACATTTCATCACCTTTAATAGTAATAGTTTAATAGTAGTGGCTGAAAAAAATCCTAGTATTTATTAATCATGTCACAGTAATGATCCAAGCAGAAACTGCAATAGAAAAAATATTCAAAACAAATATCATGTCATATTAAATAATTAAATATTTTGAAAAAAATAGATTCTATGAAGTAACCATTTAATAAATAAAAATATTGAGATATGTAATGTTTTCATAGAGGAAGGGCCTGGTTTGCAGATTAGACACTGGGTAGCACAGAGATAGAGATAGAGCGAGATGGAAAGTAGAAATCAGAGAGAGTTTCTTAGGCAGAAAAGGGACTAGATTTGCAGCAGTAATCACGAATAAAATAGATTTTTTGTGAATTGAGAATCTTGCTACTGTGTAATGTAATAACTATACTTGTTGTGTAGAAAGACGATAAGATAATTTATTTGCAAAACAAGTTTTTGAAAGTAAAAATCACCTCTGAATTCACTTTCAATATGATATTAGATCAAATGTTTCCAAAGTGAAAATAAAAACCCTAGAGCTTCCCCGTAGCTTGGATGTTATTTACAATATTACTATACTGTTCCAGTTTAAGGACTTAAAAATGTGGTCACCTTACACCGAATGAATTTTATACTTTGCAACCTTTGACACTCTTTGACCCTGAAGACACCGCTGAGATGAATTCACCAAGGAAGTGAAGTCTACCTGAAACTGAGGGCTTTCCATTGCATATTTGCACAAGTTACTTATTGATTTGGCCTTTTTGTTAGTATAAGAAATTTAGAGCTGTTTTCAGTTTGTTATATTTTGTATGTTATCCGGGCTTGTGTAGACACACTGTACTGTGCACTGTTCAAACAGGCTATTCAGAGATAACTACCAGGTTGCCATGGAGATCCCTCCTGCCAGTTTGATCCAGGACAGAGGCTTCAGTGCAGGACATTCCAGGTGTCTTCCTTCCTTCCAAACTGATGGTTTTTCTCTCCTTCTGTGTGAGACGCAATGCAATAAAAAAAAGAAGGTCAGTTGGATGCAAAGCTTTATTATCCATAATCTGCCTCCACTTTCCAGGCCAGCTTGTATCAAGTGGGGCCTAGCCAAGCATGAAGGGAAAATAATTTCAGCCAACCTCAATGGTATCCTCCATCTAAAAGACCCCATTGTCGCATAGCAAAATGGACACAATGGAGTTGCGGTGCCGATAAGAATCTGCATAGGTAATGCCAGGGCAGCAATAAATGCATTTCTCCTACCTCCTGGTCTGACCACTGTTTGTCCCTGTGCTGTGAAAGTGATGGATAACAGTTTTGTTGTGTATAATTGCAGGGGCTCCCAGATTGATGAATTTCCTCTATGAATAATACATTAGCAGAACACTTCCTCTCTGTTTATCAGGCCAGGCAGCCAGACGTTTTCACTTCCCAGCTCTGTATTTCTTTGCTTCTGAAAGAGCTCCCAGGCTTGAGCAACTGATAGGGAACAGTGGAATCTGCCGTGGTATGTGTTGTTTTTGTACTTTATATGTCAGCTAACTACTGGTGTTCAAATGACCATTCGGGGATATTTCATGTTGCTAACATTTTTAGTTTTTATTTTGTTCAGTGTTTTCAAAATAAAAAATATCCCTGCTGACATTTATCATCACTTTCAGTTATTTGAATGTTTGATAGTATGTGGAAAATAAAACGTATCTGTTTACCTTCACTGCTCTTCTGTGCTAATATCAATAAAGTTTGTTTGGGGATCTAAAATAAATGAGTATGGCTTTATTTTAATGGGCACTTCATTAACTGTTACCATAACAACCAGCTTACTAGCATGTTCCCAAGCATTAGAATTCTTTGGTGTAATGCTTATTTAATATATATCTATAAGCCACATCCACAACATTTGAACCTGCATTTCTTGGCAACACTTTTGGTGGAATTTGCTGGGAGCTAAAATCTGTTACCTTTATCCACCCACACCTAAACAACAAATTGTCACAATGCATAGTTAAAAATCCCTTTAACTTTACACAGAGTAGCTCTCTGAAAAGAAATGTACATTTTTAATGGGAATTATCTTAGAGTTTTGTGATCCTGGATTACTGAAACCAGATACATTTTAACTTGGATCTCACAAGATAACAAATACAGAAATCATAACAAGACAAAGCGTGACAACAAAGAGGCCCAGGTTTTCGTAGTTTATGCTCATTATTTTTTGCCGTTTTTATGTAAAATTTTAAGGCACTTTTTTAGTTATAGACTTACAACACATAAACAAATGCTCATATATATATATATATATATATATATATATATATATATATATATATATATATATATATATATAAACTAATACCAAATGACCAGCTAAAATGGTTTATTAAACATCAAATCCCTACTTCAAATCAAATGTATAACAGAAATGGGGTTTTCTATTAGTATACCTTTTTTCTTAATTGCATACTATATTAATTAATAATCAAAGGCAATGAGCAACGTGTGTTACCATGTTAGTAAGCATGTTGTTAACAGTTAATGAACAAAAAAAGGACCTCTTAAAACAAAGCCTGACAAAATCAGTTTGTTTTGCTTCGCTGAATTTACAGACATTTTAATGTCCTCCCGCTGCTGCAAGTAGTAGCAGGGACAGAGGTGCTTGTTAAGCTCACACAGCTGATGACTGTTTTTACGATGTCTCTTTTTTTCTAGTGATTGGAGTTTTACTATTAAGCAAAGGCATTTTTATTAATCATGAATTTATTTTATTGGTGAATTTAATGTTTATGGCTGCTTGTGAAGCACACTGAGATGGCCTTGGCTATGAAATTGTTGTTTTTGTTGTTATTAAGCAAAGGCATCACTGAAGACAGATCCAATTTTGTTGTTTTTTTTAATGGCAGGGAAAATGCTGTGTTTAAAAGATTATAGCAGTAATTCGCTTGTTAAGATACTAGAGTTAATAAACATATTTGAATGTAAACCTGCATTTATATTGTGTGGGTGCAAAGTAATTAACACATAGGGGTATTGACTTTGGAAGTCAGACAATAAGACAGCCCTCACACATTTTAAAAAGAAATAATATTTCAAATGTGGATCCTTGGTGTGTTTTACATGATAATACATTTTTGGTTTATTTTTCAATAGTAAAGATTGGCATCATTTTGCATTGCGTGGTGTAATCATTCTAAACACAATTTAACACAACACTGCAGTGCCTAGTTTTACCACAGTGTGGTGCTACAGGCACTCCTACAAACAAGGGCATAGAAGCCTAATGTATATATATATATTTTTTTATCATTGAATCTTTAAATTCAGTCTGACAGGTCAGAAGTTCAATGGCTTGGGAGCTCCGTGTACACTGTCAGTGCCTGGGAAGTCTGCATCATGTGACTGGTTTTATATCATGTATTTGGACGTACATAAAATAATGGCATATCAGGTGAAAATGATTCCTTCACAAAACAATGTTTTGTTTAGCAAATCGCAACACTGAGATATGTTCTATAATATATACAGTACAAGCTGCATTTCCCTGTTTGAGTTAGTTTCAGTCACAACAGGGAAGACAGACAGCAAATCTGAATGGCTGTGAAGGAGGACTGATAGAGGTCTATCAGTTGGCATCTGTATGCAAGACTATTGTTTCACGAGAAACAGCCACAAAAGTGATAGACTATTCCACCTGCAGTACAACTAACCTGGGGAATTAGAGCCTCTTAATCTGTAAAGAATGGTGATATATCCCTCCAGAACATTTTAGACATGCTGTCATTTCCAATCAGTGCTGTCCTGGCTGCCCATGGTTATGCAATGCCCCATTGACAGTGCTATGGCAGGTGTTTCTGTTATTTTGTCCAAGTCCTGTATTTATTCAGCTTCATGACAGATTCTATTTCACCCAGGATCGTTGTATGCTTCATAATGAACCGGGCTGACTTTTGGTACCAATCAGACATCAATGTTGTGGATTATCTTTGTCAATAAATTGGACATTTTCCCGATGATTTGTATAGATCACTGAATACTGCCAACCATGCAGATGCTCGCTGATAAATTGTCAATGTCACCCTTAATACTGTGAAAGTCATCTCCTCAATTATCAAATATTCATTCAAGCCACTTAATCTTCCCTGCAATACGGATGTTCAATACAACACACTTCTCAAACAAAACAAGCACAAAAAATGGTCTCTTATGGAAACAATACTGTATATATTACAATATTTGTTCTGTACTAATCGTAATCTGTGCCATAATTAAATATATGTATTCTTTGTTTTATGTTTTTGATAAAAACTGTAAATGCGATCAAATATCAGTAATACATCTTTGGAACAAGAAGTACAGAGAAACCTGAAAAATGTTGTAGCTTGAATATGCTTGTATACATTTATTTGTATAATTTCTTTCACATGATGACCTGCAGTTTGTAATACAATTCATGTGCAGGTCACTGTTTGCAGTAATATTAAGACTGACCTGGAAATTCATTTTTATTATGGTGGTGGTGTTCAGATTATAGGTCATTTCAGACTACCAAGGTCCAGACTAGTGAGAGTTTACCATATCATGTATAAGACAGCTATTAAAACAACAGGACCTGAGCATACAGCTTTAACTCCTGAGTTAATGAAGCAATGGTTATTTACAGTGAGTCATTACAGTTATTACTGTGCCTGTTTGCCACAAATCATACCGCATAACTGCACACCAATGATCTCAATCACACACTCCAAGCCTCCTAGAGATGTTCCGGATTTCATCTGGCTATGATCTGATAACTGATTTTTACAGATATTTTAACCTTTCAGGTACAGCGCAGTTATTGTGCCACTATGAAGACCCTCTCTATGTGGGTGCCCTGGTTTACTTACTAGGCTGCTGTCTTCTGCATAACTTATGGGATTTTTCGACGTTTCTCATGGGATGAACATGTTCATTTTCATTATGAATCCATGAATTTGGTTGTTTTCCCGTACACAGTAAAGGAAAATAAAATGTCTCTTCCCCCTTTTACTGTTTGCTTTTTTGTACATAAAAAAGATTAAAAACTACTTATTTATTTATTTATTTATTTATTTTTCTCCAGAGATACAAAAGGTTTTGGTACATACAATGACCCAAATCCCACATTGTCTGAATGCCAGACCTCATTCATTCAAGCAGTCTCTTTAAATACCTCCTCAAAGCTGTGTGAACAGAGCCTCTATATAGCATGTCAACACACTGACAAATATTTCTGAATATGATATGAAAATAAGCATCATAAATATATTATGCCATAAATTAAAAGCATCATATACTTCATTATATTATAGAAAATCAAAATGTCTCTAATATGATGTATTTATATTTAGTGTTATATATAAGTGTAATGTATTATTAAAACTAATGCAAAAAAGTATATTATTATTATTATTATTATTATTATTATTATTATTATTATTATTACAATTTACTATTACTATTATTTACACATTAAATATGTGTATAATAATAATAATAATAATAATAATAATAATAATAATAATAATAATAATGACTGTAAATACCAAACCAAGATCTATCAGTAGCATGAAATAGTACACCACCCTCCCCTAGTTTAACATGGAAAAATATAAGTTTGACAGACAGGCGTCTTCCATACACCCTCATATTTAGATGACACAATCAAGATGTATGTAAAAACGTAAGGGTGGCCTTTGGACAGGATGTCCATAGCAACTTTCATCACAATGGGACAAGCAGTATGAAACAAAGTGTGACATCCATTCACACACTTGCCTCTACTGTACCACAGGCAGGGCTTATAACATTTCAAAGCAGCCTGCTCTTGGAAAGGAAGTCCCATGTTCACCTGCATACACTCCTTTGTTCCAGCAAAAACAAATACTTGGAGGCCTGGTAAACAACTGCACAACTAAACTGATTAGATTTTTCAAAGCACGTTGTAATTGTTTTTCATGATAGTTTAACAGCACTGCATATGATCCAACCCTTGATTGTATCTCGTCATGTCAAATGACTTGTCATTTTAACTGCTCCTGTGTATCGCAGTGACATACTTGGCTGCTGTTTTTCCTCCTCTTTAAACAAGTAAATCAATATACTGGGGTAGTTCCCCGCACCAAGTTATCAGCGAAGCGCGAGAACTGCCAGACTCTATACAGCAAGGATAGTTTGTGTTTTCAGGGTATTAGTGCAGCAAAAGTAAATCAGTCAAAAGCACCATTTCACTTTTAATTTGTAGTTCCCAACTACAAATTGAAATATAGAAACAAAAGTCAATGCCTGTGTGGCAAAGTGGTTTGTAGTGCACAGGTGTAGAGGTGATGCTTAATAACAACAATGGTGAAAACAAAGCTTTATTTGTTGCTTTAAATAACAACACTGACTATACACAGCGATGTGTAAACCAGTCAAAACCACGGTTCAGTCCTGAAATAATAATAACACACACTATACAGAGACAAGGTCACGAATCCCAGCAGTGTGTGCTCCTTGTGTAAGTGGTGAATTATACAGTAACAGTGAAACAGTAGTGCAGTGTAGTCCAGGTTTGATGCTGGCTGAATAGCGACAGCTCCCAGATTAAGTCTTCTATGAATGATAAGGGTGACAATTAATAGACAGACAGATACAACACAGACAAAAACTCACGGTTACTTTCTGCTTTTACCGTCCTTTACAGGTCTTTCACAACCATAACAAAGGAACAGATCGCTCGGCCACATTCCCTGATATACCTTCAGTCACACCCCCTTTGGTAACGAGTGCAATCATGTCTCCTCCAGTCCATGACTGACACATCGCCTACCACAGTAAGGCGCTGACTTCTAGTATTGTGGCTTCGCACCCTTTTTGGATGGCCAACTTCCGACTGACCCTGGAATGAACTGTCAAACCATCCAGTCCGGGGCACGCTGTTCCTGTTATTCCGTGCCCTCACAGGTCAGGAGGGAGACTGTTGATTAATTCGCTCTCTGTCACACCTAAGTTGCCAAAGTAAGGTAAAAATATCCTTCTCCTTTTTCTCCTGACGTATTTTTTTGCAGACCCCAGGCACTTTTATCCACGCATATGTATATTACAGGACATCCAAGTGTAATGACAATTAATTTGTTTTGTCAACATGGAAATACTAGGGAACACATGTATTTTGACGTCTGTATCATCTATATTAAATGATTCATTGATATTTTAGGCACACACATCACACACACACACACAAAAAAAAAAAAAAAATTTGAAGACCCCAGGGAGTTTTATCAATGCATATGTATATTACAGGACATCTGAGTTTTAATGACAATTAAATGCACGCAGGGAATGCACTTATTGTAACGTCTATATCATATCTGTTTTAAAATTGAACATTTGCCTGCAAAAAATCTATATTTTTTATATAAATATTAAAAAAAGCTCTGACATGCGTGGGATTTGATGAAACTTCAGTTTGCAAGCGTGTTGTGTTATACAGTCAGTGCTACACGATTAGTGGAGACAAGCAGTATTTTAAAATATGATGTCAGCCAGCTGCGAATTCTCTGACTTTGTTATATTCTGGAGATTTTTCGAGTTATCATTCATCATCATCATCATCATTCCTGTCATTGTAACGCTCATTGTGGTCCCTATTGGCACAAGGAAGTACGGTTCCTCTCGATTTACTGGTTGATGAGAGTAACGCTATTTGTGGTCCCCACTGGAAAAAAAGGAACGTACATTTTTCTGAGAATTAGCTATGCTGAAGGATAGCCTATATATCTGTTAAAAGTAAAACATTAATACATATTGAAATAAATCAATACATAAATCAATACATAGACATTTCTTTCTTTATCTATCTTGATATTTATTTATACTGCCATTTAATACTGTATGAAACGAAAATAAATACTCAATAGTAGTACTTGTTCAATTATATATTAGTGAAGATTTTTGTACATAAAGGTCGTCATGCTTTCATATATTTTTACTTTCAAATTAAAGAATATATTGTAACGACACGGACAATTGCTTTGTCTTGTTTGTCTTTTATATGTTACATGTATTGTAAGGGGAACGGGTCACGCTGTTAGATAGCTTGGGAAGGGGGAGTGAGTGAATGAGTGGGGAGAATGTGTGGTTGTTTTCGGGGGTTGCAGAGCATGGATGTGACTGGTCGATGAGCCGGACAGCGGCGGGAAATGACAGGAGGTTATATAATAAAGGGGTGCATGAGCCTGGGGACTGGAGACAGTCCAGCGCTGAACTTGAATGAGAAACTGTGGGTGCGACTGAGCAAGCCTGTGAGCTGTGACCGGAGAAAATATGCAGTGAAAGTGCCAAGACTAAAACTCACTCTCACTCTCCCTAATGGCCATACCTAAAGCCGGGTCCACACCAGAGCAATCAGTTGCGCAACCCAATTGTTCCCGAAATCGCGCAACTCAGTTGCGAGCAATTGCAGTGTCCACATCTGAGCAATTACTTGTGCCACAAGGTTCCCGCGTCTACAGGTTTCATTTTTTTATGATAACTGAGGTGACAGGTTGTTTTTTTTTACATTTTTATTCCATCTACAAGGTGAAGTAGTTTTTTTTGGTTTTGACAACCGAGGCGGCACAGGTCTTTATGTGTCAGTAATTAACGAGGAAGAGTTGGCTGTTATTATTTTTTCAACTGTTATTTCAAATGCTATATTCCCTAAAGAAAAAAACAAAGCCGACATTTTTTAAATTAGAGCTTCTTAATAAGAAGAAGTCGCTCAGCTGGTTGCTTGGAAAGTAGAGCCCGGCTCTACGTCAAGCAACTGGTTGCAGGGACGTCCACATATAAGCGACTCTGTTGCAAGCAACTAAGTTGCGCAACTGATCGCTCAGGTGTGGACCCAGCTTAAGGAATGATGATGTGGAACAAGTGTTCTCTCAGATGAACATAGTGAAGTCCAAGCACAGGAACAGGATGAGTAACAAGGCTCTTACCAGCATAGTGCAAGTCTGGTATGATTTAAGGAGACTCAGGATTTGCTTCAAAGATTTTGTCCCGAGCCAAAACATGCAACAGCGTTTCAATACGAACATGTACCAGAGTGAGGCAGCAGAAGAATTGCTTTACAGTTAGGACATCGTTTCTTATTGGTGTGAAAGACATACAATATTTAGTAAACGTTCATATAGCTAACAATAATAAAGTAGCAACCTGTTTACTTTCAGTATGGCATCACTGTAATATATGTTGTGCTCTAGCATTTTACAGCAGTTGAACAACTTTTGCTGAGTCTTAAACATTATTAGTGTTTATAACACACAGAGCAATGCACTTGTAGGTTTGCAATCGACTAACCTCCTCACTCCCCCAGAAGTTGGCTGGGTTTGTTTTGGCTGGGCTTGTTTCTGGTCTGACCTGACAACACTTCTTCGTTTGTTCTCACCACCCGTGAGACTCAGAGAGGCAGACTTGCTTACTTGCTTGCTGGAGGTCACTCAACACAAACAAAACAGTTTACTGCATGTTTGATACACACAGATTTCTGCCATTACTGCACTTTTTGGTTACTTTATTACTTTTTGCACCTAATTGTTTTTTGTTTGTTTTTTTTATACGCAATGTATTCGATGTTAAGGTCCAACACAGCCATGCTCTTCCCCTGGTTTTAGAAACTGCTGATCAGCTGCATTTGGTACCAAAGACCAAGGAGCTCAAAGCCACTCTCACCATAGCCAACCAGATCCAGATTTTGAGAATTAAAAAAAAAAAACTTCAAAGGAAATTGATGTATAAGATTATGTTTACTTCCTGACAGTGTTAGACTAGTGTATGGTTATGAAATAAGCTGGATTTCTAAGTGGCCTGTAGTATTTTATTTGTGGATTTGAAATTCACTTTTTTAAAAGCTGTTGACCCAGGCACCCATTGATCTTTTTTCCAGTTAAGTCCATAATGTTATACGGTAGTGTTCTACATTTTTCTTAATGTCATTTTTAGTAAAGAATGACAGAAACACCAGATTTCTATTAGTCAGTAGCTGACCAATTCCATATAATTGTAACAATGACGAATGGGTTTGGAAAATCCACCGCATAGGAAATGAATGGGGTCTGCATCTCTACACAGCAATGTCGATTAGTTCCCTTTAAAACGCTTTAAACTTTACAAATACATAGGTACAGGTTGAGGCAGTGAAATATGAGTGGTATAAACAGAGCACTGAATGAAAAGGAGTATGCAGAATATACAACTTGCCAATATCATTTGTATATTCTATAGATGTATCTGTCCCAATACTTGTTGTTATGTAAACAAGAGGAACATCTCAGTTGCTGTAAGCGTTCCCATAAACCCTTGGGATTAGGAGATCTTGGCTTCCTTCCCAAGGAAGACAATCACCCGTGAGCCAAATCGAGACGCCGAGAGTGGGAGGGAGCCGCAGATCCACGAGAGACGCCGAGAGTGGGAGGGAGCCGCAGATTCTCGAGAGACGCCGAGAGTGGGAGGGAGCCGCAGATCCGCGAGAGACGCCGAGAGTGGGAGGGAGCCGCAGATCCGCGAGAGACGCCGAGAGTGGGAGGGAGCCGCAGATCCGCGAGAGACGCCGAGAGTGGGAGGGAGCCGCAGATCCGCGAGAGACGCCGAGAGTGGGAGGGAGCCGCAGATCCGCGAGAGGCGCCGAGAGTGGGAGGGAGCCGCAGATCCGCGAGAGACGCCGAGAGTGGGAGGGAGCCGCAGATCCGCGAGAGACGCCGAGAGTGGGAGGGAGCCGCAGATCCGCGAGAGACGCCGAGAGTGGGAGGGAGCCGCAGATCCGCGAGAGACGCCGAGAGTGGGAGGGAGCCGCAGATCCGCGAGAGACGCCGAGAGTGGGAGGGAGCCGCAGATCCGCGAGAGACACCAAGAGTGCGAGGGAACCGCTTATCCGCTATAGACACCGAGAGTAGGAGGGAGCTGCAGATCCGTGAGAGACACCAAGAGTGGAATGGGGATCTGCGATAGACATCGAGAGTGCAAGGGAGCTGCTCAAAGCAATGCTGTGTTACCAGGCTTCACAGATATTTCAGGTCAGTAGTGCTGAATTCTCCAGATCATCCAAGCAAGATACACACTTCGAGTTCAGTGAGTTTACAGTGTTATTATATGAGAATTAACTTTCAATGCCAGGTCTGTGGCTTTCTTATTCAGATTGCTTATTACAGACTTGCAGACAAAAAAGGAGAGGTATGCTTTTAATAGCTTATTCTTCATGACAACAAAATCCTGAAATGATATGCAGAGAGACTGGATTAAACGTGTTTTACAGAACATGCAGAGGATTAGAATGAGTGAATAATGAAGCTCACCTAGATGGGATAACCTGGCTTAACACCCTGCTCAGGTCAAAGTGACCTACCATGCAGCGGACATGCTGTCCACATAATAAAACCAAGTTCAGCGCAATTGTCAGTGTTTGTTTGAGAGAGGCCCGGGTCTGAATGGCAGGCAGGCAGGCAGGCAGGCAGGCAGACAGGCAGGGGGTGTTGAGGTCACAATTGAGGTGCCCTCTCTTTCTCTCGTTTGCAGAGCTGTGAGGGGAAGCTCTCAAGGTGCCTGACTGCCAGCAGGTCTGACAGTTGCCATTCCCTTTAATGAGCACTAAATTCACAGGCATAAAGAACTTGTAATAAATAAATAAATAAATAAATAAATAAATAAATAAATAACCCCAGCTAACGATCTAAGCCTGGAGTTTGGGGCTGTCACCTTGGAACGCAGTCAACCCTAAAAGGAAGAAATGTGATTAGTTTACAGTGCAGAGGTAGCCATCCTTAGCGGCTGCTTGACCCTGGCTATGTTCTATTATTCATGGCACCTGGGTGAGCCTAACACGTGGTTGAGAAGGTCAACTGATATTAATACGGGTGGCGTGGGGGAAATTGGGCATTTCACACTAGACCGACTCCGTGAGTATTCTGTGATTTGATATTAATATTAATTTTCTTTTTTTTAGGATTATGATTTTTCCCTTACAGGTTTTCTGATGGACATTGTGTGGAGCAGTCATTTGTGAATGCTATCTAGTGCGGATATATGCTATATTACAAGGGACGCATTTAAAATCTGACCACAACAGCAAACTCGGAAGAGATAAAAGTTATTCGTAAAAAAAGTTATGTTGTGCTGTAAAAATGTGCAAACATTTCAGCACAAAAAATCCCCAGATTGAAAAAGTGTTGATTAGGCATGTGAACAAATCTGAAACCAAACCCTGGACCATACCTTCACCATGTTCACTCAAAAAGGAAATAAAATTACCTATACATAAAATATTTATTGAAATTACTTTAAACCAGTTAAATTATTGAATAGGTCCTTTAATATTTAACGACCAATAGTAAAAACAATAACTTTAAAATACTTTAAATAACACCCCAAAGCACTCACAAATATCTCTTTCATTTGTTGTATTCATTGAATTAATCTAGCTACATATTGAAGAGTAAGTTGAGGGGTTCCGAAAAATATAGCATTGTATGACCTCACGTGTTGCTATAACTGTTTAAATAATGTACCTGTTATTGTTCTTTTCATTGTTAACATCCTGACAACCTTTTACACTTATAACTTTAAAGTCTGTCTAAAACCTCTTTTCAAAATATCTGCTCTAGTGCACTGGGTTTTGAGATCTGTCCTCTAAATCACTGCAGGAAGAGTGATTTAAAAAAACCAAAAAACATAACACATGCTCTGGCTTTTCTGTTCCGTACCACATCATGGATCGTTATTGCTGTGTTACCTGTGTGACAATGTGGGCAATAATCCTTACACTATCAGTGCACCAGAGCAGCCATTTTGAAAAGAGCTTTGAAAAAGACTTTAAAGATATAAGCTTAACACAAATCAACAGTAATTATGTGTAATGTTTGTTGATTTCTTTACCTATTACAGTCCTCCCTCTTTAAAAAGCAGTAGTCAGGACCATAGTTACAAAACCATGCTATTCCACCTTATAACGAGAGTGAAATTGCCAGTGAAATTCCATTATGGGGAAAAGGGAGCTACAACTGTGCAACGTTATAAAGGAGGAGCATTGTATCAGATAAACTTGTTTTCTGTTCTTGGGATATCCAAATTCTGTTATATATATATATATATATATATATATATATATATATATATATATATATATATATATATATATATATATATAAAAAACTATAATATGCAAATCACATTTTCCCACTTTGCTGTATTTAAATAAAAATTGAAACACAGACTCACTGACTGGACTGTATATGAAATATACACAGACAGAAATCTTGAACCAAGTATTACTTTAATAATGCCAATGTGCACACGATACACCAGCATGTCCGTGTATGTTTGAAGTGATGTGTGCTGCCAATACAATAGAGCTCTAACTTAGCTGTGCGGAATAGTGCCATCATTTTCTCTCTCAAGGTAGAAAATCTGTGTTTATATGTAATGGATTTTATCGTCTTCTTTAGCACTCCAAAAGAGAGGAGAGGACCCTAACATCACGATAATCAGTACCTCTAATGTTCAGGGACACTTACACCTTCAAAGAAGTCACCAGGCTTCTGACAAAGGGCAATTTTCTGCATAGTACAAATGGCTGGTGCTCTCCACTGAGAGTGGCTGGAAACTCCATTTAACCTCCATTTCATTCACTTAACCAGCAAACAAACAACGGCAAGATGATTTGGAGATTAATAACTACAGGCCAATTGCTCTGTTTGCAGTTGCTCTTAAATTGCCTAGGAAACTGATACAGAATCGGGTATCGACACATGTGCAGAAGAACAATATTCTCAGCTCCTGCCAATCTGGTTTCAGAGCAAACCACTGCAGCGTGACAGCACTAACAAAAGTCCGTAATGACATCTTGTTGGCAATGAATAATGGGTTTGCCGCCTGGAGCCGTACGTACAGACTTATCACAAGCTTTTGATCTTGTTGATCATGAGTTATTGTTAACAAACCTACAGTGAGGGAATTGGGACTGACACAGTTGAATGACTCAGGACGGACTTAACCCTTTGCTGTCTGAATGATGGTGAATCTTCTTGCAATTTGTTTTCAACAAAAGGAGACCTTTCTTGATTCTTAACAAATAAAAAACATTGCACCAATCTTGGACTAACTAATGTAGAAATCCAAGATTACACATTATTGTGCAATGTAGGTGTAACTGGATTTGTTTGGTCTAGGTTCAACTAGAAATCCTTGGCATCAAATCAAATATGTGCAAAAAATCAAATCACAGCATACCTTTAATATGGTTTTAGTTCCCATTGATTCAAATAAGACGCAGGTAACTTTTATATGCATGATAGAATCAATTTATGAAATAAACAAACATAATTAACACAGCTAAGGATGAAGAAACCCTTAATAAATGAGGACACTTTGTAAATGTGTTGGACAAAAATACAGAATTGTCTGCAGGTGTGTGAGAGCTAAGGTATGTGAGCGATCCATTCTAGAAGAAGAAATACTTTATGAATAATGGCAGTTAGCCTAACTTCAGGAGTTTTTTTAAAATGTAATTTTGAATAATTAAACACATTTTTCCATTCACAAAACATCCTTAACTATAAAACACTCAATAGTGGTATAAAATGTTCAAAACGTTTTCACATTTGACCTTGCCTACATGACCTGCTGTATCTACTGAAGCACCATTCACACCTCTGCAGGGCCCATTAAGAAATCCTTCACACGTTACCAGTTATTATTATTATTATTATTATTATTTATTTCTTAGCAGACGCCCTTATCCAGGGCGACTTACAATCGCAAGCAAATACAAATACATTCAAGTGTTACAATATAAGTCATACAATAAGAACAAGAAATACAATAATTCTCAAGTGTGACAAACCACAATTCAATAATACAGCAGATAATAGTGAAAGTTACATCAGGATATGATTAAGTAGTGATAGTTACATCAGGATATGATTAAGTACAAAATACTACAGATTAAACACTTGGCAGATTACAATATTCTGAGGTACAGGATTAAATGCAGTAAAATAGGGGGCAGATAAGAGCAAAATAAAGCATATTTAAATGAAGGGTGATAGTGTCCCAGGATACAACAGAGGAGTTCTACAGGTGCTGTTTGAAGAGGTGAGTCTTAAGGAGGCGCCGGAATGTGGTCAGGGACTGGGCAGTCCTGACATCTGTAGGAAGGTCGTTTCACCACTGCGGAGCAAGGGTGGAGAAGGAGCGGGCTTGGGAGGCAGGGGAGCGTAGCGGAGGTAGAGCCAGTCTTCTAGTGCAGGCGGAGCGGAGAGGTCGAGTGGGGGTGTAGGGAGAGATGAGGGTCTGGAGGTAGCTGGGTGCAGTCTGATCAAGGCATCTGTAGGCTAGTACAAGAGTCTTGAACTGGATGCGAGCGGTGATCGGGAGCCAGTGGAGCGAGCGGAGTAGTGGAGTAGCGTGGGCGAAGCGAGGTAGAGAGAACACCAGGCGAGCAGCAGAGTTCTGGATGAGCTGGAGCGGACGGGTGGCGGACGCAGGGAGGCCAGCCAGGAGGGAGTTGCAGTAGTCTAGGCGGGAGAGTACCAAGGCCTGGACCAGGAGCTGGGTAGCATAGTTGGTGAGGAAGGGTCGGATTCTTCGGATGTTGCTCAGGAAGAATCTGCAAGTGCGTGCCAGAGTGGAGATGTGCTGGGAATAAGAGAGGCAGGGGTCCAGGGTGACTCCAAGGTTCTTAGCTGAGGAAGAGGGAGAGAGTGTGGTAGATTCCAGTTAGGGGTGTAGTGTGGCAGGTAGGTATATATATGTTGCTCGTAAGCAGCGGTTGCTCTTACAAGATGTTGCTGCAAACAAGCATCTACTGTATAGCTAAAGTTAGAGATGGAACCAATTATACATTCACCTTTGAGACTCGCAATTTCAAGTTACGTAACTACCGTAGAGTGATAAACTGCGTTTCTGTTGAGTGCATGGGGGAACGGGGGCGACCCCTCACTTCTAAATATAGCACTACACCCCTAGAGGTGGAGTCCACATCACCCTGTAATATAACTATGTGAATATAAATTCAAACATTAAAGACATTGAAGATGATTTCTAAAAAAAAAAGATTTCTAGCTGAAAGATTTCTAGTGGAAACGTTTGTCATTGAAACCTTTTCTCAAATGTTTCAGAGAAGGTTTATTCTCAGTTTTAATAGAACAATCCAGCCCTATGTTCCTGCTCTCTGCCAGAGAAGAGATGTTTAGACTGAAATTCTAGGAACCAAGTGAAGGAATGCTGGCTGGGGGAGTGAGTACCGATCCTGCTGTGCTGTCCAGAGTAAAGATGACCTTGAAAACCCTTCCACTTCCTCTCCATCTCTGTGTCAGTGTGCGCTTCACTGAGCAACCAGCAGCCAGGCAGAACGACCACCACAGGGATTTACAGGTGTTTAGGGAGGACTCCTATTAGTGTGGGATTAGGAAGAACTTTTAAAGGGCTTGACTGCTGTTTAACTTGTTCAGCCCTATTTCGATATTATTATTATAATACGTGGTAAACTATCATTTTGAACTCATTATCATTCAGTAGGTATGTACCTATTCACCAATAAGAAGACTGCACTTGTCCTGTAGTTAACTGCTAATGTACAGCTGTCTGGCGTCAGCTTTTCTGAATGTATCCTGTTACTGCCAGTACTTGTACACGGCAAAACAACGTTGCTACCACAGTGTTTAAAGTAATATATAAACTTATTTGAGACAGTAGAGAGAAAAAAAAAGTATGTTTTATTTCCAGAACACACTACTACATTCATAAAATATACCAAAAAAAGTGAAAAAATTAAAATCCAAAGTGTTTTTTTTTTATTTATTAATTATATTCTACCTTCAGGAGGCTTTTTTACCTTAGGTAACCTGGGTAAAGGGATTTTTTTCACAATTTAACATTAATTATTGAACTTATTATATCGTCAACTTCACCACATGGTAAGAGAATGTAACAGGTGGGGATAACAGGGTACAGTTGATGGCCACAATTGACAGCAATCGAGACTTTAATTATCTTGTATATAAAATACACTTGGAAAAGCAGGATAAGAGTTGTATTCCTTTGTCTGCTGTGTGACTGTGTCCTGGGTTGTAGAGTTTGTCAAGTTTTCCCCACTTGTTACATTGTTTTAAAATATTAACTATTTTATTGGGTATTTTTGGAGGGAGAGTTCCAGCACAATTTCTCGTGCAGCACGTCCGTTTTTTTTAACTTCCCGAGGTCATTGTTTTTAATGTTCTTTTCTTTTAATGATTCTATAACCAAATGGCTGATTTTTTAAAAATTGTTCTAGGACATTGGTTGTCTGACTTTGTATTTTTATCATTGGAGGAAGTCAGCCAGCCACTGCTTTTATCTGGGTTTTATTGCTGTTTTTACCTGTCGTGCATTATTTAAAGGTCTCAATCATTATATGCTTTTGTGTATTAAAATAGTAGTGTTTTGAGATTAGTTTCTTATGCCTCATTTCCACTGTACAACTGAGCCACGCCAGGGCCGTACCGAGCCCTCACGGTGTGGTTAAGGGGAGCCTGGGTTGTTTTTCCACTGCAGAGCCGAGCCATGCTATGACGTCACACGCAACAAAAGACAGTTGTTATTAATTATTGTTATTAATTAACTCAGTTTGCCAAAAGATGTGCAAACAAATGGTGTTCAAAAATTAATAAACCAATGGTACAGCTATATCTTGTATCGCTATATTTTGTAAATATATTTAGGAATTTCTTTATAATCCACAAATGTTACTGATTATATCAACTTACTAGAGTTCAATTAGTTCTGTTGAAGGGGAAAAAAGAAGGTTTTAAAAATATGATTTGCCAAAGATATCCCGTTTTAAGGGTAGTTGTTGTTTTTTCTAGTTTTTCTTGAAAAGAAGCTGCACGAGCGCAATGAGAGCCGTAGTTGTATGTAATGTATGGTACAGCTGTACGGTATTTTGTTTGACTATATTTTTGTAAATAAGTTTAGAATTGTTTTATTTTACAGATTTTCTTTTCTTTATATTAATATAATAAATGTCAAGGATGAGAAATTTGGTAGAATTTTGTGTTTTTGAGTGTGTGAGTTAAGTGTACCGTACCTGTGGTTTATGTCCATTTGCTTCAAACAGTCAGAAATTCGGGCATAAACTTTCTCACTTCTGACGCACTCCAGATCTTCCTGAACACTTCTATCTGCCCACAGAGAAACTAGAGCCTGCACTTCCTCAGCGTCCTGAAAGCTGTAGTGACTGAGGCTGCAAAAGAGTTAGTTTTATTTGACGAAGATAGGGTTACATTTGTGGAAGAGCAGAATAAAGTCGGTGAAATTTCCATGAAATTCGGTTCGCCCATTTGACACTTTTTTAATTCTGTCAAATGTATTATAACAAATACATACACCCATAGGTGGCGAGTACGTGGGGGCTTCGGGGTCCGGGCCCCTACTGGGAACAAGGCTTTGGGGCCCGGCCCCCAGGGAAAAGTGTGTAATATGTGTATTATTTATTTGTCTTGTCAGATGTATTAAGTCGTGTAGTGCTGGCAGAGTGCTCCAGCACTTGAAGTTGGATGTATTTGTTTATACTTGTTAACGCTACATGTACAGTGATGTGCTTACAAACGCTGCCTTAGCTAATACCATGGTTACCTCCAGACATACGCTCATGTGTTAAGTGTTGCCACCATGACATACTACGCTTTGTGATGAATCAAAAGGTCTGTGTGTGAATTACGTTTAGGAGCTTGTTTTTTTTAGGGAAATGCTCAATACTCATCATGGATAAGTTTGTAATTAAACTGAAAAAACAAACTCCAGATTGCACTCCTTCATTATGTGTTGGAGAAAGAGAAGGTATCATGGTGGATGAGCAAAAAAAACGATCATCTACTTTATTTTTAACAGCCGGGAGAAATGGAAACAATTCTGCTGCCACCGACACCTGCTGTAGGCCTCTTGAACCAGCAGTGTCGCCAGAAAACAAAAATAGTGGGAAACATTCAGGGGCCACTGGTATTGCCAGTGGTAAGTCCACAACGACAGCTGCACCGTGCCATAAACATAACCCTTTGTATCATTCCAGCTGGAAGAATATGTTTAACTGGATAAAATACAATCCAATAAAATATCAAGTTATTTGTGAGATCTGCTTCTCGGCAACTGGAATGCGTCTTCCATTTGTAGCCACTTCTAGGGACCGAGAGTCCTACACTGCTTTTGTTAAAGAGGGTTTTTTTCAAACTGGAAAAAAATAATAGAACGGTTTGGCTCTCACGAAAAATCTAACTTGCATCATGCAGCTGTAGGCTGCTTATTGGCTGTAAACGCTGGGGTTAATGTAGCTGCGGCCTGTTGAGAAGCAAAACAAAAAACAAATGAAAGAAGTCAGAAGGGCTCTGATCATGATTTTGTCATCCGTACTATATCTTGGCTGCAAGGGGCTAGCAATACGAGAGCACACGTTGGAGAGTAAAATTTGAGTCAGCTATTGGCTTTATGTGGATTTAAATTCCTGGCTGACTCGCACTAGCTACAAATGGATTTCTCATGACATTGTTAATGACATGATTTCAATTATGGCTCATGATGTTCTGCACACACTGATTGCAGAAATCCACAAAGCAGGTTATTTTTCCATAATTATGAATGAAACTGCTGATATCTCGAATAGAGAGCAGGTGTCGGTATGTTTTCGTGTTGTTAAGAATGATCTTGACACAGAGATATTTGTTGTCTTTTACAACACGTCAGACACCACATTGCAGGCACTTTATACTCTTCTAGAAGATGTACTCAGATTCGATTTTCCTATTGATAAGTGCTGTGGACAATGCTACAGTCAGCACTCACATATCTGACGCTATAAAATTCTGAGTTCAGTGACGGTTAAATGTGTGTGACACATATCTGATTATTTCATCTGATTTAACGTGTATGTAGGTGAGCACATTGCAACCTGCCACCTACCACCCAAACAACTCCCTGCCCTGCACACGCACACACACACACACACACACACACACATTTTGTACGGAAACAAAAAATATGACTTGTGTTTGAGGAACTGTACAGGGAGATGTTGATTCTTTCATTGAAATTTGTTAGCGCACAAGTTTAGGGAATAAACAAAAACGTTTTTTCAGGGAACACAAAAAAAGATACAATGTCAAAAATACATAGCTGAAAGGGCTGTGTTTTAAAATAAGTAGGCTTCCATTTTGATGTACTGTAGTTGGTTTTGTTGGTACAGTGCTATAGTATTTTAATTCAGAACGATATGATTCTGAAAATATCACTTGGCAAAAGAGACGGCTGGACACGAACTGTAATACAGTACATACTTTTAAATCTGCTACATATTGTAGTAGTATGTAGAATTCTCCATTAACGACACTACAGCAAAATGAAATCAAAATGTTACCCATGCACAGAACTGCGTAAAACGTAAAAGGCAATGCAATTTAGCAAAAGATTAAAAAAAACAACACTAGTTTCCAGAATTAAAACAGAATCTAAAGTCAGTCTTCAAAATTGCAGAATATAGTGCTCGCTAAGGCACTAATGTCACAGTTCACTTGCAAATGAAAATGCACAAAGCATCTAAAAATGCATCACAGTATCTAAAACTGTTTAATGAGTAATGTTTACATTACCGTGCCTTGTCCCATTCGCTTTGTTTTTGGAGGAAGCGCTGTATAACTGCAGTGAACAATAAAGACAAAATAAAGAGAGATCTTTGACGGTTAACACTAGGAGCCCCGCGGCAGTCATTTTGGCAGTTTTTGGTTTTAAAATTTAATTTTCTCCACTCGTGTAACATATATGGAGTTCATGTACTTTTCGGTCCGTATGTATTAAATATTCGCACAAAGCATGAAACGAGGGAATGCAGAAATAAAGGAGATATATTACATTATACCTAAAAACACTGGGAGCAGTCACATGGACGGCCACACAGAAAACAATTGTATTTTGATTATACAGAACGGTATTCTACTTTATTATTTTTATTTACCAGTCGGCAATGTGTTTAGCTGTAATTAGATTAGTCTCTACTCTCTGCCTGAGTGAATGACGGACAGTCTATTGTTTTTCAATCAGCATTTTCAAAGGCTGGCGCCTGCTTGTCAGTCAGTTAGCATCAGGACTAGTGAAAAAAAATACCAGAGACCGTGAAGTTTTACAATGCAACAAAATATGGAGTTGATGTAACAGTGATGGTGGTCTCGCCCCAGGTGCTCTTTTATACGATCCGTCTGCTTCTACTGATTCTTTATCCGACATGCAACTCCAAATCCCTATGACATAAAACAACTCATTCTACCACTCAACAGCACAGTTTAGCGAGCCATTGATCGCCAGGATGCACTTTAAAATCACCTGGAACCTGGAACCATCAGTCTCCTCCACCCCGCACCAGCTGCCCCCAGCCGCTTCAGACACATTCATCACTTCTCCTGTTCCCGTTCCATCTGCCCTGCCATTGAGCTGCCTATCTTTACCCTACTACTGCCTTCAGATCTGCCTCCTCCTCTGCTGCACTCTTTATCTGTCCACTGCTATGGCATAACATTATTGAAGGCTCCCCGTTCAGACCCTAGTTCCTTCAGCTCACTTGTTTTCCTGACTATTCAGCAATCTGTCATTCAATCAAATTCATGTTCATTTCTCTCTCCATGATATCATTTTTGCCCAACACAGAATTGCTTGAGTCGGGTCTCTGACGGGACCACCAGAGGTTTCCACCCACTGGGGTGTTTTTCCTTTCCACTGAGCAGTGAGACTAGCCTTTAATTCCCCCCAGAGTAATGTAATATATATATATATATATATATATATATATATATATATATATATATATATATATATATATATATATATAAAACATTTAAACATTTATTCTTGTAACACATCAATGACTGGACTACTTCTTTCCTCCACCCCCACCCCAAGATGTAGTCCAGTCGTTGATGTGTTACAAGAATAAATGTTTAAATGCTTTTTTTTCAATTGTGTGACAGCAATGATTCTATAAATACTGGGGTACTTTAATCATGGCAGAGCAGAAACAACCAAACCAATAAGTGAGGTAAAAAATTATTAAATGCTAAAAACCCATTTAATATTCTCTTTTAAAATAGATTGACATAATTACATCAAACAATTGCCTGCAGGCACAATATAAGAGCATCCACATATAACAGCTTTATAAAGAACCCCAACCCAGGCAGGATCTTCAGCACTGAGCTCATACAATAGAAGCTAGTCACAGGATCTTCAGCACTGAGCTCATACAGTACAATTATTCATAGGATCTTCAGCACTGAGATCATACAAATCAACTATCAGGAAATAGAACAAAGAGGGGGCATAGTTTCTCCATCAGTTCTGCATTTAATACAGCGTCACTAACTTGAAAAGCAAGGTGCACTAAAATGAGAGATAGTATTACAATCTTTCAGCATATGCATTGATATAGTAACATATGTATATATAGACATCTAGGCATACATATATATATATATATATATATATATATATATATATATATATATATATATATATATATATATATATATATACTGTACAGTTTAGATCTAGAAAACAGAGGACCAGAATGATAGAGTTTAGTCATCAGCCACTTTAAAGTTGGACTGTGTTTTTAGAAACAAATAAAGTCGCACTGCTTCGCAGTTGCGCTTATCTTTAATTTAACTCCAGTTGGCAGCCGCGTCTCTCTCACAGTTCTGCTCCTCACACCTCGCCTCACCTCGCCGCGTCTCTCCTCGCCTCGTCTCGCCGCGTCTCTCCTCGCCTCACCTCGCCTCACCTCGCCGTGTCTCTCCTTGCCTCGCCTTGCCTCGCCTCGCCTCGTCTCGCCGTGTCTCTCCTCACCTCGCCTCGCCGCGTCTCTACACGCCTCGCCTCGCCGCGTCTCTCCACGCCTCGCCTCGCCGCGTCTCTCCACGCCTTGCCTCGCCGCGTCTTTCCACGCCTCGCCTCGCCTCGTCTCTTCTCGCCTCGCCTCGCCGCGTCTCAGGTCCTGGTCAGCGCATTCCCTCCTGTGTTCTATCTCCAGTGTACCCCCGTCTTCGGCCAAATGGGTTGGTATAAATAACCGCCAGCTAGTTAGTAGCTCAGCCCATAATTAA
Organism: Acipenser ruthenus; assembly: GCF_902713425.1. NCBI lineage: Eukaryota > Metazoa > Chordata > Actinopteri > Acipenseriformes > Acipenseridae > Acipenser > Acipenser ruthenus. The sequence goes on from NC_081205.1 coordinate 17,570,477, forward strand.
CAAGATGGTCAGTTGTTTAGCTGGGGCTCATCAGTTCATTAGTCCACCTGCAACAGTGCTTTAAAAAACACACAGCAAATCCACAACAAACGTGCCCAAAATAAATCAATAATAATAATAATGAATAGTGTCAATCTCAAACTCATAGTAAAGTAAAAGCAAACAAAATAGTGGCAACAACACAATTAATGTAAATAATAAAAATACTACTAATAATAATACTTTGCAGGTGTGACATATGCAGGACTACATCCCCATAAATGCCATGCGGTTGGAATCAGCCAGGATGGGAAACACATGGCTCTACAAGTTAATTAGAGACACACCCTATATAAAGCAGGTCACAGGCCAAATCTAGCCTAACTCTCTTTCGTTTTCCCATTCTCTGCCAATTATAGGTTCCTCTTGGGGGAAGTATCGATTGCTTCCCAGCCTTGGAGGTCGATTGGTTCAGCCTCACCTCTGCAAGGTGGCTGTCCGGGAGCCAAGGCTGAAAGCCTGTCATCTTTTCACAACGACTTCTCTCATATTCCAGTTCCTGAGGCTCAGGGTCGGAGATAGCTTTTCATGGGGGGGGGTCTTACTCTAAGGGCCCATTGTTAATATTGTATAATATAAAAACATTTAACATTAAAAAAGTGATATATGTATATATATATATATATATATATATATATATATATATATATGGCAAATAAATGCGGTCAATAAATAACAGAGAGCTACATTGCAATATTACACAGGAAAACAATAGACTCAACATGCGTTCATTACTAAACAAAACACCACAGTTCAACAAATAATAACCCCATTCGGCCTTTTTTGTAATCTGATTTTTTTTACCCCAATGCATTACAGTGCTTATTATTTCATCATGTGTACTTTATAATAGCAGATGCCTGAATAAATCTGCATAATTTAAATATTGCACTGCAGTTTGATCCATTTCAGGTGTTACAAAACTGTAATGGTTCTTCAAACTCCTATGCAAGGAGAGTCTTATTTCCATGCCTGTAGCATGTATATTCTAGAAAAATGAATTTGTCAATACAGTTGTCTCTGGCTATGAGAACACCCCTCGGGAAGCAAGCAAAGTGTTCTCTAAAGACAGTTGACCACCGGACACAATATGCCAAGGCCAATCAAGATATGAATCAATAAATACAAATGTATTTATTACTTCTGTCATGACGCACATGCATCAACATATTAAATGAACAGAATAAGTAAGAGAAAAGCAATAGGCAAGTGTATGTTAATAAACTATAATAATAAACTAACAGACAAACTAAACCAAAATTGACAAGCAAAATTAACAAAGCCCCCCATGCATGCAGCAGCGGCTCTAACAGGAATGAATACAGGAGCACTTTTATTCAAGACGAGCCTACATTAACACATTAACACAGCACCCCTACACACGTTACAAAGTGCAGCACCAGCTCTAGATTAAATATGAATATAGGAGCAGTATTCATGACAATACAGAAATGGAAGATGAATCACTTCAGTTAGTTTTTACTTCTGCTTTAATTTTAAGAAGAAGACAATGTCTTAAAACCTAAATCTGACTTTCCCCACAAAAAATTTTAAAACAAGAAATATCTGGCAAGACGGAAAATCTTCCCACAGCAAACACATTTATAGCATCCCTGGTTTCTAGTGTCCCCCGGTGCTTTCGCATAAAAAAAAGTGAAGGGGCTCTTCAAAGAAGTAAAGAAGTAAGGGGGCCCGACCCTGGCCCACCTGTAAGCCAAGCACTGACTAAGGAGAGCTGATTTATGTAATCTGGTTTCACAATAAAGTTGACGTTGTTAGAAACTTTTATTAAGCATATGACAGTGTGAACAGGATGGCTGCAGGGGTGACGTCAGACCAGAAACAGACACCACAACAAGTGATGGCAGGGCTAAACTGAGACGCTACGGCGCCCAGTACTTTTATCAAATAAAAATAAAGATTTTAAACAAAACACAAAACAAAAAGGCACGTTGGCCAAACAAACAAACAACAAACAATAACAAGTATCGTACTGGTTTAAAAGCCAGCACGTGTAGCAATTGTTATTTCTTATATTAAATTACCTCCTAACTCCACACCCGTTCTCCACTCATGAACACACTCTACCTGTGTAGCTAAACTGCAGGTCTTTTATATTATTGCTGAGGGGTTAACTAGCTATTAATTTTCTTATTACCCCTCGGCCATAGTCTGCATGAGTTTATTAATTCTGCGTGACTGTCAGCCAGTTAAATAATCAGTAGCTGACAGTCACACATTCCCATGAGGCCGCACACACCACCCGCCCCCCCCCCCCCTCCCCGCTCCGCCCCGCCCCTGCCCCCCGCCCCCGCCCCGCCCCTGCCCCCCGCCCCCGCTTGCTCTGCTACCGCAGAGTTTATTTCTCCATGCAGCCCTTGCTACTGTCCTGTGACAGTAATAATACATGTGGTTTACCCACACCGCCCACCGCTCTTCACCCTGCAACCCAAAAATATTAATAAAACAAAAAAAGACTAATGTTTAAAATTAATTGTTGAAAAATGAACTTGATTTACAATCTTTAAAAATTTTGTTTTCCAATGTTGCTCTCAACACTTTTTCAAAAACAAATAATATTCAAAAGATTTGTATTATAGGGTGCTGTGTAAGATGCAAGCTGATTGTTCCCCACTCAGTGTCAGATCCTCTCTTAAATCTGACTGTATTGTACAGCCCCTATACAGGATTTTATACCTATTATTGTCATTGTTATCATGGATCGTTCCGTACTGAAAATGAATACGATTTTTTAAATAAACATGCTACTTGAACTGTGTTAAAAACAAAGCTCTTTCTCACAAGATTTAATTTCGGCTGGTTTCACAGACACCTATTAACACCAGTCTTGCATTAGTTAGTCCAAGATTAATAATAAACAGTTATTAATAAGAGTCTGTTTCAATTTGGATCAGTTTATCGGTATTGGTCAAATTATATTTTTGTATGAATTAAAGTTTGGGAGCTTCATTTTCACAAAATTAAAAGTAACTAATATACAGATATATAGCTTTTAACTAATATACAGATATATAGCTTATAGCTGCTACAGGTCATCTAAATCTTTGATGTAGGGACAAAAGATAAATCCTTTAATTAGTGAAATTTGTATAGAAGTGCCAACTTGAAGGCAACCAAATGCAAAAACAATATGATTTGCACAGCTAAAGCACTTAAGGGTCTTTGACATTCTTTGACTTTTCCGTAAACTGACTTTCCTGTGACTGAAAAGCTCTAGCATTCCTCAAATTGCCATTGGGGTTCAAGCAAGTGAAACCAAGCGTAAGCTATCCTTTGTCTGCAAGACAAAATATTGTTTTTCATAGTTGTGTCACGGTCCTGTGGAGAAGAAAGAGCGACCTGACAGGTAAATAGGATGTGATTGTCTACCAACAAAGACAGACCGGCCTCCCCTCAGCATTCCGCCTCGTTCCTGTTATTGCTGTTTCATCTTTTTAAAGCTCGCCCTTAGTCACCTCTCAGAAGCCATTAAGGTACCTGCATTTCCTTCTCAAAGACTGGCTTATCTGAAAATGCCATTCCTGTGGATTATATTTATGTACCCAATGCATGAGGGTGTTCTAAAACTGAATTATATTTTTGTGAGACGAAAAACACAAATCATAACAGCTATTCCCTGTAGAGTTGTAGTTAAAAGGAAAAGATAAAACAGGTTTGGATTTTTACCAAGGATAAACAGGAAACACGTTGGTTCTGCATGGGTTAAAATAATCAATTTGTCAGGAAAGTCAGACACAACTTATGCCTCTCTCCCTCCCTGTAGTTTTTCACCACTTGATCATTTTAGCATTACCAATGCAGAACCATCACATTTCTTACCTTCAGCCTACCCTCTCTAGTTGGGCTCAGCACCTAAAACTCAAACAAAAAAAAAAGCTACAATAAAATCTAATTTATGAAAAAAAGAAAAGTAAATAGCAGCTGTCACATAACCAAGAAGTTTGAATATTTATTTCACACCAAAAAAAACCAAACCTTTAAACAAAAACAAATGCTCACAGGTTGCCTATTTACTGATTTAAAAGCCCATTCACCTTTCACATGCAGAATGTTTAGAGGGACGATACATGCTGTAGCTCTCTTAGCCTCTTTATCACTTCTTGCTTTGCTTATTGTAACACTCCTTTGATTGTCTTTTCTTGTATTTAAACTTCAGTTGATTTTAAATTCTGCTTTGTGAGTACTGAATTGTACTAAATCCACTGAGCATTTGATTCCTGGATTTAAAAAAGCTCCACATGTATTTCTGAATTGATTAAAAAATACTTAACTTATAAAAAATATTCATGTTTTGGGGTTTATAAAATCCCCTCAAATCCACCTGACAACCGAATCTATTGTAGTCTTTAAATCTCAGTTGACATTTATGCTTCACAACGGTTTTAATTGGATTAGCTTGTGTACACTGACTGACAAATTAACAGACTACAGAATGGGCTTCATGGTGGGTGTGACCATGCTGCTCCGAGCACTCTGTTCAAGTGGAAGCAGGTGTGCATCTCCAGTGTTGAAGGTGGTTTGGGCCACTGTAGCACTGTCTATCTGATGCCTGTCAAAATACAATGGGCTCCATCACCCGCTTGTGCTTTCTACTGTAAAATGTATTCTCTATTGAAGATATGAACAGGGATTCTTCCCCAGCTTTCTAGTGAGAGGTGATCCTGTATATTGCTTGTAGATAAGCAAAGACCCAACCGTCCTTACCACTGGAGTACCAGAACTTGTATTGTACAGTGTGTGTGGTCCGTCTTAACACTCTATGGTTAAACTTGCAAGTGCAAAACTCAAAAAGGGTTCATAATGTCTTCAACAATGAGCACCATTTGCTGGTTTACACTTGTGCCATGCCCCCTTATAGAGCAAACAAAAACAAATAGTGTGTGGGCAGCTGTAGAGGTTAATTATTTTAATAAATGATCATTGCCTATAAGAGACAGTGGTAGTTTAAACCACTAAAATAATAATCCTTAAAAAATATAATGTGTCAAAAACGACATCATCACTATAATCAGACTAATCCCCATAACCATTAAACACTAATAGTGCTAAATTTAGAAATACTAAAAGAAACAATCAATTCAATGGCAAACATCTGCACTATGAGGACTTACAGTCTAAACGTTTGTCATTGAATATATTACGTTTCTTTTAGTTCTTTCTAAAAAATAATCAGAATTAACAAAAAATGTAATTGAAACATGATTCAATTGTCAAACAATTGAACTGCAATTGCGCCTCTCAATATACCAGGAACTTAAAACAGCCTTGTGTTCCGATTTGTGGTGGAAAAAGGGTCCAACAAACAAAAGTCAGAGAGCCTGGAAATGAAAAGACAGTCAGAAACTAGGTTCAATGCTCTAAAGCTGCTGAAAAACACCCTGCTACTTGTCCAATTATAATAGCTGTTTGAGTACACAGCAAACCATGACACACAACATTCTTTCAGGTAGTAATCTGTTATTCCACCCAACCTAACTCACATTGTTCCAGTCTACACAGCGTGGCACAAACCCAATTGAGAATTGCCTCATTATGTAATATCTGAGTCATCTGCTTATTATTGTTTTGTGTTTCTGCCCTGTAATTGAATAATCTGTTGTTTTTTTTAAACACCCAGTATTGTAAGGAAAAAAAAAACAACACTGTACATTACTGCCAATCACTCTCACCTGTTTTTGATTTTTTTTTTTTTTTATGTAATCTAAGTTTAACTTTTCTTGCCCATGCTTGTCTGGTATCTCTTATTGCTAGTCATGTGTTTGTTTTTATTAGGCTATAGGGTGGCTTCTATTGTGAAGTTATTATTGTTAGCAGCATCAGTAAATACATATACTGTAACTGAATTGTACAGAAGTTAGACCAAAAAAATAGAAACACCTGCAACAATACTGTAAATATGGGGCCACCATGGCAACAAGACAGTACTGATTCGATGAGTCAGGTTTCCATTGTTCTGAGGGATATGAGACCATTCCCCAATGATCACTGCCTCTAATTCATTCAGGGAAGGGCACATAGAGAGTCACCACTAGGGGTGTGCTAATACTATAAAATAAAGGAATCCAAACATACCTGTTAATTAACGTGTTGATTTCAAAACAAGAAAGCTGTCCTTCTCTCACTTTTACAATTGAGTACCAATGAATGGAATTTACTTCCGCCTTGAGTGTTTTGAAAGCTGATTGAAAGCAAACTGACCTGTCATCCTGGGCGCTGTATTTATACTGCAGTACTGCCGTACCGAGGCCATAAACTAACAATGAAGGTCTGTTGCAAAACTAGCAACTGATTCATCACATAAACGTGACATTTCATTAAACCTAACTGAACAGCTACCGCTGTGGAAACTGGGATATGTATTTTTTTTGTCATGTTTAATCAGAGATTACACTATGTCCACAATCCCACAATTCACTTCAGAGATGCCGCATTTCAAAGGAAAGTGAGATCAAAATGATTTCATATCAAAAGGATAAAATAAAGGCAAATAACCACTGAGAAAATAGAAGTGAGTTTTAATTAGTCTAATCCTGACAGGCTGTGTATTAAATAACAGAAAAACAAGGGAAACCAAGGAGCTCCATTGTTTTGTATTGAGTAATGAACACGTTTTATTCCATTTAATGAATGACTAACACCTTCAAATTCCTTAAAGGTAATTACTCGGAACATACAAGTATTAGCACACCCTACACCACAGAGTTTCTTTTTTCCAGACAGAGTTTTTAAAATGTATTTTACATTTTTTATGATTTTGTGCCAGTTGACCGTGTTATGAAGGTAAGAGTCAAGGTCAACTACCAAGGTACAGGCTGAAAATCATGGTTCTATTAGATTAGAAACTGGTAAATAGTGTCTTAATTGTGAGTTTAACATTTACAGTAATTTACAGATTCATTGTGACAACAATGTGTATATAGTGTTCTGCAGGGCTGTGCCGTTGACGGGATACAATTTGGCACGGACATGTAAATGGCACATATTTAATCTTAGTTCTGGGTACAAATATTTATTTGTGGCCCTGTATTTCAATAAAGATTGATGAAAATTAGCTTTACCTCTGTGTGAGTCATTGCACCCCTTTGAGTCACTACAGTATATTTATAATTGTTGTATAAGATGTAAACACCATGTTGCTGCAACAGTTTCTATGTACAAAAGAGGTAGTAAAACCCTTACAACATAGAACCCACGGAATAAAAATGTAGGATTTAACCTCTCACCGTTATTATCAAACCATGTAGTCAGAGCAACGGATATATTTTAAATTGCTAAAATTCTTGATTTTGATAGTTTAGTGTTCAATGAATCATATTACTTCTACAGACCCTTCATGGTGAGGTTGTGCCTGTTGCTTGGTTACCCGCTTGCAGTACAGCTTGAAAACCTTTCTCAATCTGTTGTGCTGGACAACACAGCGGAACACAGCACAGCAAACAATCCTTCAGAAATAATACACAATACTAGAATGTATTTTAAGAATACCTTATGGGAGAACAAGGCTGCTGCCTGGACCTTGTGTTCTATCATGCCTCTTTAGATTTATTCCTCATTTTGCAACATGAAACTGATATCTGCCTATGGCAAGTATCAGTAAGTGCTACCCTCTGTGGATCCTTCAGTAACTCACCTTACCTACACATTGAACGTAACACCATGTTGAAAAAAACACAACGGCTCAATGAATGCTTGGCCATCATTTTCCTGTCTTCACCTGTGGAATTGTAGACCTTAATTGATGTTTACCTGCAGTCAATGTTGAGAACTCATAACACACAATTATTGTATATCATTTTCACTTCTGATATAATTCAGGAGGTTTGTTGTAAAGGCTCCTGAATTCACAGGAAGATGGACAGGAGCAGTTTTCTCTCTGTTGATATGTAACTACTTACTCCTATATGTAAAATAAAATTAAAGTCAAATACAGATGTATTAAATGGCACAAAAGCACAGAGTACTAGATTGTAGCTAACAAAAAAAAACACACCTTAAAGCCCACTAGTCATTTAACCTCATTCGGATGGATGGCTTACTATATACAACTCTTTTAATGTGCATTTTGTAATCTGTTTTTGGTGAAATATATCCAATTTTACCACCTGCAAGCTGAACTACTTCCACTGCCAGATGAACAAATACTGCAACCGATGTCAGAGATGTTTTGTTTCAGTTGCTAAATGCACAGAGGGAGGTAAATAGTGGGCATGGTTACATCATCAAGATATTGGATGCCATGAAGGACCAACAAGGGCATCAGTTGGTAGTTGTGCAAAACCTGGCCGACCACCAGAGTCGTATGGTTGGGAATCACCAGGCTCTGGTGCAGCAGGTGTCAGAGATAGGCACTTGTCTTAGGGAGTTTATAGCTAGCTTGGTTCCTATTCTGCAAATGCTTAATTCTCAGCTGCAATCACATGGTGGAAGTGTACAGGGACAACATACACCTCCCATTTCTCAGGATGCCGATTGTTGAAGTAGAGCATCTCATTTCCGGGCAACTTCTCTCACAGACAGGCCACCTTCAGTCATGCTGATAGCAACCAGACAATCTTTATTACTCAAGCGGGGCATGGTTGAATATTTCACTCTTCTTGCGTTAATTAAAATCATGTCTTTTCAAATGGCTATTTATACAGATTCTTAATCATATCATTTTGACAATTTGAACTCAACTCAAATACCAAACACTGAGCACCTGGCTTTTTTATAAAATCACATGACTTGAGCTACATATTTTGTTATCCCAAGGAACAATACTACTCAAACAATCAAGAAACCTATCTGCTCACTATTTAAAATGTAAATAACATTATGTATGTGCCCAATGAGCTACTGATGTAAAACTTAGACTGTTGCATTTTCACTGGGGCAGCAGTGTGGAGTAGTGGTTAGGGCTCTGGACTCTTGACTAGAGGGTTGTGGGTTCAGTCCCAGGTGGGAGACACTGCTGCTGTACCCTTGAGCAAGGTACTTTACCTAGATTGCTTCAGTAAAAACCCAACTGTATAAATGGGTAATTGTATGTAAAAATAATGTGTAAAAAATAATGTAATTGTATGTAAAAATAATGTGATATCTTGTAACAATTGTAAGTCGCCCTGGATAAGGGCTGCTAATAAGTAAATAATAATAATTGTGCATAAGTATATTTTCTTATGCTGACATCTACTTTTGAATGTATTTTAGTATGTATGATTGTAGGCTATAAATAAATATGTTTCAAGTGACATTTGTGTTTGTAGTTGTTAGTTATTATACATGTATACCATTATATATTTAATAAGCTTTTTAAATTATGATAGAACCCAATACACAATTTGTTTCTACTTGTTCTGTGAATTCCTCTAATCATGTTGAATGCATTTTCTCTGGTACTCTTTGCTCGCATCTGTGATAAATAAACTCAACATGATTATAAGTAGCCACCGAACACTTACAGTATTAGAAGAACATGTTCTATGCATACAGACGTGTGAAGGTGAAAGTGTACATTGTACATGAAGTGTGGCTGGAGTCTGACAACATTACAAATACATTTAGGCAAAATCCATGTGAATAATCTGTTGCCTGACAGCTTCTCCGGGAGGAATATTCTGAGGAAACTCCAGTGGTTCAAGGTGAGGTGCTTCTTCCTCCTCATCTTCCTCAAGGGAGTCGAGCATTTCGTGGTCGCCCAGTAACCTTCACGTATAGCTATGTTGTGCAGGATACGACACGCTGCGAAGATCCTGGCCACAGTTTGGGGGTCGTATTGAAGGACACCCACTGATTTGTTGAGACACCGAAACCTCAATCACATTCCTAGTGGACCTGTGTACACTATTGTATGCCTGTTCTTCGTTCGTGTGTGGATTAGACACAGATGTTAAAAGCCAAGGACGCATTACGAATCCGCAATCACCTGTAGGGAAACTTTATTGTAATATCTAGTATGCCGTTTTCTATACCATGATTTCATTATTTACTCTTAGGTTTTTATTTGTATAATTCAAATAAAATGTACAGCAGAGGTCAGGTGCCATATAATGTACGTATCCAGAGTTCAGGCTACAGTTGCTCTGATTTCTGTAACAATACACTGGGTGTAAATAACGGTATATAATTTTAGTAATACAACAAACATTCCGTAAAGTTACAAATGGTTAAAACAAGTGAATAAATCTCATTCATAACCACAAGTATAGAAAAGGCTTAAATATTTTCAGAACTACAAATATTGAATTATTTAAGAAGAAATTGACCCTGGCCCTGTACACCCTCTCTCTGTATCGTCAGCATCGCAGCCGGGGTCTGTCAATCTCAGGCTCACACTCAAACTCTAAAATTACATTTGCTGCTACTGTCGCTGCAACTGCTGGCACTCCCAGCAAAGCCATACTGTAGTGTGTTTATTCAATTTTTTTAACACCAAAGAACTTAAATACTGGTTTCAAGGTGTTATATACTTATTTGTAATTAAAACCCTTCTTTTCCATTAACTCCTGATAATTGATGACAATTAACACATATTTCCTTTAAAATTCCCATGCAAACAAAAGAAATAGTCACAGAAAGCACTGCTCATTAAGATATTAACATTATTTTGTAAATCAACATAACAGACATGTCAACCCCTAAGTGTTCATACCAGTGAGACCCCTGCTGAAAAACCTTGGGATTGATGATCAAGATTTTTTCACATGGCTGACAGCTACACCACTGACCTAGACTTAAGGGCTATGTACACCAGGAGCGAAGCAAACGACACGAATACAGCACGCGTACATAAAAAAAAAACACAACTGTAGCTAGTCATAAAAAGAAAATACTGTCTGCTTTTGCTCCTTTTGTGGAGACAAAATAAAATAAATAAAACAAAGAAATAGTCTGGGTATACCACACACTAAAAAAATGACATTTAACAGTGAATGTTTATATGTGATCTGATTTAACATGTAAATTATTTAAAAAAGAATACATCTACACATATTTCTTTTTAAATACTAAGAAAATTAGTTTAATATACTTTTTTTATTGATTTTCAGTTGTAATAAAATCTTCAATTAGTGTGTGAATGTGATTATTATTATTGGTCAACATTATTAAAACAAAGAAGCGTAATTTTACAGAAATACGAAACCAGTGTGTGGCGCTGTGTGGGACGGAAGGCAAAACACAGCCACCATGCTTCGTGGGAGGTTGACAGACATTTCAAGAGAGTTACAGTATTTCAGGTGAACTAGGAACATTGGAGAACAACACTACATGACACAAGTATTGTTTTAACTTGTGATAAAGATGTGACACTGGCTCTTTATAAAATACTGAGTATATAAACTTATTAATAATTTATTAACAGGATTTTAACGGGCGCACATATCACTCCACGTAATAAACAGCCATCACTCACTTGTGTAAGTTAGAACGTGATTGTAGGTCAGTTTAACACTTTTTAAATGCATGTTCCCTCATATAAACAACCCTCCACACAGCCCTGTTCACACCTCACCCTCCCATACCTCCTGTTTTGACTTTTCAAAAGTGGGCATTGCCAGTTAATTGGTCTGCAATGGTGAGGTAGGCCTCTAAAGCAAGCTCTCTGTAGTGCATTGTGAGTATATATCCTAATATCCTAATAGGATTTCAGTTTTTATGTACACATAAACATTATTAAAAAGCCTCAATTTCGTCATTGTGTGAAAAATGCAACATTTGTCTATTGAGAAATGATGGTGTCAGTCAAAATAAATCTTGACAGGCAATATAATACGAATCATGCATTTAGATTTTTTTCACATTAATTATTATGTATGGAAGCTTACTGAAGATTGGTTTTAAGAATTAAGATTAGATTTAAGAGTTTGATTATACCAACAGTGTTGTCATAATGAACAGGTTGATATCTTAGTTTAACACCCCCTATTATTAAACCCCAGAAAACAAAGATGCATGTAATAATTACAACCAGTGTGCTAAAAAATACTGGGCATGAACAAAACATTTTAAACACTTACCTTACTGTCAATATGTTGTAGGTCCAGCATGGGCATCCAAGACAGCATTGAAGTTTATGAGTTTACAACTGAAGTCTGAGATGTGATTTCAGCTTGTGTGTGGCTCACTGAACTATCGAAGGCTATTGATTATATCGTTATCAACACACTATTACATAACTATGGCAACAGGTCTTGATGCTGTGGTACTTTAAAGTCAAGTAGACTAATGCTTAGAACTGTGCCTCCTGCTGTACTTTTTTGTAACCAGTTCGGTACAGATTTAGACATTTTAACACCACATTCAATTCTGTTGATAGATTATGAGAAAAAAAGCATTCAAAAGGTGGAAAAGATCCTGGTTGTCTTCATGAAATGTGTAATACCGGTAGAGATTGGGATTGACTAGAGATTGCAATTTGTTTCAACTTTTTTCGTTTACCACCATGGCCACCAGGGGTTATGGAGTGGCAACATCTAAATTAGCCACTCAAGCCTAGACAGAAAACTATCAGATCAGCATGGCCTACCGGTCTAAAGCATGGGTTCAAATCACATAAGTAAAAAATGAAACAAGACCACCCTATGATAAATATCCACGTCACACAAGTAGCACAGGGTTTGTATTGTGCCATCATTAAGTAGGCAGGTAGAGATTTCATGACAAAAGACTGTACAGTGTAAAGCGCTATTCACACTATAGCATTTATTCGCTGTGTTTTCTAGGGTAAAAAACCTGCCCTGCCCCTCAGACGAGGCTTGGGAAGAGGAGGCGAACTATGACCTACAGCAGAGAACGATGGATTGAGGTAAGATTTTCTAGCTGATCATTGGACGTGCTGTTTATTGAATGACTAATGAAGTATAGTCGTTTAACTGACAATATCCTGGAAGTGGGGGCGCCTAATATGCTTGATGTTTAAGTTTTTAATCTATCTTAAAAACTGAGTTTCCTGCCTGAACCACCACTTTGCTGAATTTACAGGTTCCCTCAGGAGTGAAATTACCAAAGCACTCAATGAATGTTCATGGGGTATTCTTTTATATACAGTAACAAGTAATAATGTATGTATTTAAACCTAAATTAAAAAAAAAAATTCAAGGAAATTATTTTAGATTAAGCTTCGTATCTGTTTAGCAAGGTGGTGTAATTTGGAGCAGTGATTCGTCCAGTCATTCTGTTGTTGGATTTGAATGAATTCACTCAGGACCATCGAAGTTATTCATTGCTAGATCTCACAACGCTTGTTGTATATTGGTAATTTATCTAAAACATTTCCAAAAATTCAGAGTATGCATATATATATATACAGTAGGGTTGTTCATTTTCAAGGTCAGTTTTTGCAGAACACACAGAACACTGTAAATTAGAGGGAGATACTTGACTGGGATTCCTCATTGAAACCTCAGGAAGCTTGTCAGTTCCTGTAAAAAATAAATAAATGCAACGTTTCAAAAGCAAGTGTCGCTAAACTTCTTATTCAATGCAGAAAGGGAAGGGTAAGCATTTCTGCAGCTGCCTGAAGCCTAAAGGGGCGTTCACACCAGACTTTAACAGTTTCTAACAAAATTAATATAAAAGGAGGGGGGGGGTGATTGTGGTGGTGTGGGGGGGGGGTGATTGTGGTGGTGTGGGGGTTACAATTAGGTTTATAAAAAAATATTTATAATGTTTCGCTCCTCAGTTTTGTCTTTTGTCAGTGTCTTCAGTTCTGTCAAAAGAGTTTTATTTTCCCGCTGGCATTTACTGTTTGTTGCTCGGCAACCAAAAGCCACTGTACCTGCAGCCGCGACGTAACAACGGACCGCCCACTGACTTTACCCTGCTGCGTTTGGTGTGAACAGTACTGAACGCCCCTTAACGCCCCTTATGGCTACTTGTGTTCTGACACAGCACATAAAACATGTACAAGAAAGAAACAGAAGAGATGCACTTGAAGTTGCTAGCAGTATGCACTTGGAGTTGCTAGCAGTATGCACTTGGAGTTGCTAGCAGTGTAAAGTAGTTAATATGACTGCAATGAATGTTAATGACTGTTTCGGTAGGATGCAGATCTGCTGCAGCTCCTTAAAATCAAAATGCAATAAAGACCCTTCATGAGCAAGCCAGGTTCTGTGTGCGGGTCAAGCTGGTTTGGTATTTTACATTTTCCTGCAACACATATTGGCAAAAGATCACCTTATTTTAACTTCTTAGGAGACAGTCTATAGAATGAATGCAAGATATTCATTCAGGATGATTGAAATTATTCATTGCTAGATCTCACAACGCTTGTTGTATATTGGTAATTTATCTAAAACATTTCAAACAATGCAAAGTATGTATATACAGTCACCTCCAAAATTATTGGCACCCTTGATAAAGATGAGCAAAAAAGGCTGTATAAAATAAACAACACAGGTAATTAGCTATATTTTATGCTTAAATATATGGGAAAACCATATTCTTTTATTCTAATACAATTGCTCAGAGAAAAGGTTTTTTATTAACAAGTAATAACATTTTTTCTCATAAAGATAGGTGTCAGAATTATTGGCACCCCTAAAGATTCTTATAAATAAAATCAAACAAAATTAAATCTGCATTAACATTCTACTTCTTTAAGTTCATTTCAGTCTTAAGGTATTGTATTGTGGCCTTCCATGGCTTCCTGTTTCACTGGGGTATAAAAATGAGGTAACACACATATGAAATCCATTTGTCATCCATCATCATGGGGAAAGGCAAAGAACTCACAAAGGAAAGAGACAAACGGTGTTGACCTTCATCAATCAGGCAATGGGTACAAAACAATAGCTAAAAAACTAAATATACCACTTACCACTATTAGGGCAATAATTAAGAAGTTCAAAACCGCTAGAACAGTGGTAAACTTGCCTGGTAGAGGACGCAAGTGTATCTTGCCCCCACGAACAGTGAGGCAGATGGTTCGGGAGGCAAAGGGAAATCCAAGGGCCACAGTTGGAGAATTACAGAACTCGGTTGCATCTTGGGGTCACCAAGTCTCCAAATCTACAATTAGACGCCACCTCCATGCCAATAGGCTATTTGGAAGGGTTACCAGAAAAAAGCCTTTATTGAGAGCAACCAACAAATGTAAGCGCCTGGAGTTTGCTAAACGGCATTGCCACTTCGATTGGAACCGGGTGCTATGGTCAGATGAGACAAAAATAAAGCTCTTTGGCCATGCACACCAGCAGTGGGTTTAGCGTCGAAAGAAGGATGCGTGTGCAGAAAAGAACCTCATGCCTACTGTAAAATATGGTGGTGGATCTTTGATGTTATGGGGCTGTTTTGCTTCCACTGGTCCTGGGGCCCTTGTTAAGGTCAACGGCATCAAGAACTTCACCCAGTACAAAGACATTTTAGCCAAAAACCTGGTTGCCTCTGCCAGGAGGCTGAAACTTGGCCGCAAGTGGATCTTCCAGCAAGACAATGACCCCAAGCGCACATCAAAATCCACAAAGAAATGGTTAATTGACCACAAAATCAACATTTTGCAATGGCCATCTCAGTCTCCGGTCTTGAACCCCATTGAAAACCTGTGGTTTCAATTGAAGAAGGCAGTCCATAAGTGCAGACCGAAGGATATCAAGGATCTGGAAAGATTCTGTATGGAGGAATGGTCTAAGATCCCTCCCAATGTGTTCTCCAATCTCATTAAACATTATAGAAAAAGACTCAGTGCCGTTATCCTTGCAAGGGGAGGGTGCACAAAGTACTGAAAACAAGGGTGCCAATAATTGTGACACTTCATTTTTTTTGGAAATAAATTTATAATTTGAGAAATGTGTAATTTTGGTTGATTCCATTGAATCATTAATAAAGTCAAATATATTCCACATGTTGGAAAATTACAATATAGCTCAGTACTGGTATTATTTATTTTATACAGTCTTTTTTGCTCATCTTTATCAAGGGTGCCAATAATTTTGGAGGTGACTGTGTATATATAGTCAAAAAATCATTCCTGTTTTTATTTAACATGCCTCCTTGCACTTAAATGCCTCATTCTTAAAACTCATCTTTAT
Organism: Acipenser ruthenus; assembly: GCF_902713425.1. NCBI lineage: Eukaryota > Metazoa > Chordata > Actinopteri > Acipenseriformes > Acipenseridae > Acipenser > Acipenser ruthenus. The sequence goes on from NC_081205.1 coordinate 17,586,544, forward strand.
ACAGATATCCATCAATACATCAGTACCATATCCTCTTTATACAGATATCTGTGCTTCTACATCAGCACCATACCCTCTTTATACAGATATCCATCAATACATCAGCACCATACCCTCTTTATACAGATATCTGTGCTTCTACATCAGCACAATACCCTCTTTATACAGATATCCGTCAATACATCAGCACCATACCCTCTTTATACAGATATCTGTGCTTCTACATCAGCACCATACCCTCTTTATACAGATATCTGTGCTTCTACATCAGCACAATACCCTCTTTATACAGATATCCGTCAATACATCAGCACCATACCCTCTTTATACAGATATCTGTGCTTCTACATCAGCACCATACCCTCTTTATACAGATATCTGTGCTTCTACATCAGCACCATACCCTCTTTATACAGATATCTGTGCTTCTACATCAGCACCATACCCTCTTTATACAGATATCTGTGCTTCTACATCAGCACCATACCCTCTTTATACAGATATCTGTGCTTCTACATCAGCACCATACCCTCTTTATACAGATATCTGTGCTTCTGCATCAGCACCATACCCTCTTTATACAGATATCTGTGCTTCTACATCAGCACCATACCCTCTTTATACAGATATCTGTGCTTCTACATCAGCACCATACCCTCTTTATATAGATATCTGTGCTTCTACATCAGCACAATACCCTCTTTATACAGATATCCGTCAATACATCAGCACCATACCCTCTTTATACAGATATCTGTGCTTCTACATCAGCACCATACCCTCTTTATACAGATATCTGTGCTTCTACATCAGCACCATACCCTCTTTATACAGATATCTGTGCTTCTACATCAGCACCATACCCTCTTTATACAGATATCTGTGCTTCTACATCAGCACAATACCCTCTTTATACAGATATCTGTGCTTCTACATCAGCACCATACCCTCTTTATACAGATATCTGTGCTTCTACATCAGCACCATACCCTCTTTATACAGATATCTGTGCTTCTACATCAGCACCATACCCTCTTTATACAGATATCTGTGCTTCTACATCAGCACCATACCCTCTTTATACAGATATCTGTGCTTCTACATCAGCACCATACCCTCTTTATACAGATATCTGTGCTTCTACATCAGCACCATACCCTCTTTATACAGATATCTGTGCTTCTACATCAGCACCATACCCTCTTTATACAGATATCTGTGCTTCTACATCAGCACAATACCCTCTTTATACAGATATCTGTGCTTCTGCATCAGCACCATACCCTCTTTATACAGATATCCGTCAATACATCAGCACCATACCCTCTTTATACAGATATCTGTGCTTCTACATCAGCACCATACCCTCTTTATACAGATATCTGTGCTTCTACATCAGCACCATACCCTCTTTATACAGATATCCGTCAATACATCAGCACCATACCCTCTTTATACAGATATCTGTGCTTCTACATCAGCACCATACCCTCTTTATACAGATATCTGTGCTTCTACATCAGCACCATACCCTCTTTATACAGATATCTGTGCTTCTACATCAGCACAATACCCTCTTTATACAGATATCCATCAATACATCAGCACCATACCCTCTTTATACAGATATCTGTGCTTCTACATCAGCACCATACCCTCTTTATACAGATATCTGTCACTACATCAGCAGAACAGTGAATGTATTTATTTTAATCCAGGCAAACACTGTCTGTAAGCATTTGTTTGGCTTTCCTTATTTTATGTTTTAATAACTCTTTAATCTTTTACAGATGGCTAAAACAAAATTACACTGCCTTGTGAGCTGTTCTGCAGATCTCTGTGCTTTTGGAATAGGGTGTGAACGAATACGGATCCCGAACCTAAAGTGCTGCATTTCTCTTCAGATGAAATAGAGCAAGGATTACTGTGAATTACAGGGTTATATTGAGGGGTTTTGTGCAAGGGAATCTTAAGTAGTTTCAGATTAAATAAGTAGAATCCCAGGACACATGGACTGTTGCTACCTGGGGATTAACCAATCTGTATTTTTATGTATTTATTGGTATTTGATAACAATGCCCTTTGGATACCAACAAATGCATACAAATAAAAATAGCATATTACTTATTAATATCTACAATTCCCTGCTTATGTCCCTAATATCTTTAAACAACAGTTACAAAGTGCATACCCTATAGAGATGTTTTAGGTGTCACTTATTCTTATAAGAGATGTGATCTTGTGTAGTTTCAGCGAGAGGAATCAGTTCTGTCTGCTCAAAAATTACAAAATGAATAATCTTTAATGAACTACTATAAACCACAAAAGTGTTGTTATGGTGTGTTCTATGCACTGGATGACATTTATCAACAGGGTAAGGTGTTCTGGAAATTTCACAGTTATTGAGTGAAATACGAGATTTTAAATAATAGAAACAAGACCAAACTTTACATGATCAGTACTATGGTGAAGCAAGCACTGGACAATAATTATGGCAGACAGAGGTAAATACATAGTGTAGTATCATGGTGATAATAATGGAACCCCCTCAGGGTTTATTGACTCAGGAGTTCCATTATTACCTTGTAACATGCCACAGCAATGCCATTATCCCTTAAGTAATTCCCTGTAGCCCCATTCATTATTTGATTTTATGGGACTGTATATGGATCCAATAATGTCTGTGAAAATTAATTGCTTTTAATTTTTTAAAACACAGGAAACTCACACAAATTGAATTTCCGTTGCTTTTGTACATGTTTAATGTGAAAAAATGATGCATGGTTGTGAATAAATCTAAGACATCGATTTGAACCCATACCTGCTAAGCAAGCTTTTTCAGAACATGCAAACAGCACTGGTGAATCACACTGGATTACAGCGATCAGCTAGCCATGATAACTTCAACCCCATTCTTTAGCAAGCTTTTCACAGCTATCATTTTCTTCACAAAAAAAAGCAAAACGACTTCTTATTTTCATTTTCTCAGCAGCCTTTCAGCAGCATTTGAAAGACAGGCTATTTTTTTTTTCTTTAACATGCAGTCGATTCTAAAGACAAAGCCAGGCTGTGACGTGTCTTTCTCTCCTCCAAACACACTGCCCTTGAACTTCCTCTTACGTTATTTTTCTCTAATGAATGAAAGGAGAGAATGCAGTAAATTTGATGGAACACTTCATATCTGATAAAAGAGGAACAGAGAGACAAAGGGGAATACAGTAGTTGTATTGCTATGTATAGCTAACACACCTTAAGACAAATTGTAAGAGACCAACAAAAACATGACTCTTATCAGAAATTCTTATTTGCAGGAATCTATTTCATTAAAGCCCTACCTTAGACCAGGGGTGCTCAAATCTGAAGCTTAAGGTCTGGAGTCTTCCAGATTTTATAGGTATCATTAAAAATGATCAATTAAGCAATTTAGTGTTCAGGTGAAAAAAAGACCAGGAGAATTGAAATTGTGCACCTCTAATTTAGACTACTGTATCTGTAAAAAGTATTGTACAATGATAATGTAATTTAAATGCAATAATGCAAATTGTAAAATATCATTCAAACTACAATAAAAACAAGGTGATTGTCCAAATAGAGGATCCATTAAGGAATGTTATGGTTATTGCACAAATTAGGGTGGCAGAATACCCAGCACCCCCCACCCCACCCCCCTTTTAAAATAAGTGCAAGGTATAGAAAAGAAAGTGGGCCTTTTAATTGATCTAAAAGGTGGTGGATCTCAACACAGTCATTGTTTAATTCATTGAAAAATGTGGACTTTGTGAAAGCCAGCATCTCTAACACTGCATGTGAGTTTCTTTAGTGTATCAGTGTGTAGATGCTGTTTCTTCAGTGTGTGTGGTTTCTGGAAGGGTAGAGGCTGTTTCTTCAGTGTGTGTGGTTTCTGGAAGGGTAGAGGCTGTTTCTTCAGTGTGTGCGGTTTCTGGAAGGGTAGAGGCTGTTTCTTCAGTGTGTGTGGTTTCTGGAAGGGTAGAGGCTGTTTCTTCAGCGTGTGCAGTTTCTGGAAGGGTAGAGGCTGTTTCTTCAGTGTGTGTGGTTTCTGGAAGGGTAGAGGCTGTTTCTTCAGCGTGTGTGGTTTCTGGAAGGGTAGAGGCTGTTTCTTCAGTGTGTGTGGTTTCTGGAAGGGTAGAGGCTGTTTCTTCAGTGTGTGCGGTTTCTGGAAGGGTAGAGGCTGTTTCTTCAGCGTGTGTGGTTTCTGGAAGGGTAGAGGCTGTTTCTTCAGCGTGTGTGGTTTTTGGAATGGTAGAGGCTGTTTCTTCAGTGTGTGCGGTTTCTGGAAGGGTAGAGGCTGTTTCTTCAGTGTGTGCGGTTTCTGGAAGGGTAGAGGCTGTTTCTTCAGTGTGTGTGGTTTCTGGAAGGGTAGAGGCTGTTTCTTCAGCGTGTGCGGTTTCTGGAATGGTAGAGGCTGTTTCTTCAGCATGTGTGTTTTCTGGAAGGGTAGAGGCTGTTTCTTCAGCGTGTGTGGTTTCTGGAATGGTAGATGCTGTTTCTTCAGCATCTGTGGTTTCTGGAAGGGTGGATGTTGTGAGTTCAGTGGAGTAGGTTAGAATAGATAAAATACTTGGGAGCAGGTATGGAACTTAAGGTCTTAGAAACAAAACCATGGCGCATCTAGAGAGTCAGCTAAATCTGTAAAAAAGATTTAACATTTAGCTAAATATTTAACTAAATCGTAAATCTCTTAACAAGATTTAACTTTAGCTAAATATTTAACTAAATCTTAAATCTCTTAACAAGATTTAACTTTAGCTAAATATTTAACTGGCCAGCTAAATCTGGGGTTTCTATGCAAATGAGCTCCGCCCGCTTTGTGTTTTCACGTGACTTGATTGGCTCTTGTAATGCTAATTGGGAAATTTGCAAATTTCAGCATTACAAGAGCCAATCATATCGCGTGAAAGCACAAAGCGGGCTGAGCTCATTTGGATACAAATGCCAGATTTAGTTGGCCAGTTAAATATTTACCTAAATGTTAAATCTTCTTAAGAGATTTAAGATTTAGTCATATATTTAGCTAAATGTTAAACCTTTTTTAGAGATTTAGCTGGCCAGTTAAATATTTTGCTAAATGCTAAATCTAGTTAAGAGATTTAAGATTTAGTTAAATATTTAAGTTCACAAAATCCAGATTTATTTGCGAACAGCTAAATCTTGATTCTCAAAATAAATATTTAATAACAAAATATATATTTATTCTTAAAATACAGATTTACCATTTAAATGTTGAAAACTTGATAAATATTTTAAGATTTATAAATTATATCTGAATGTACGCATTTAAAAAAATCTTTATTTTCACAACATTTATAAATCTGGGGGAAAAATTTAAGTTAAATTTGGAAAAAAACACATGTTAAAATATAAACGCTTTTTTTTACACATGGCACCCCATATAATACAGTGAGTGTAAACCTCATGCATAATTCTGCATGTTGAATACTGCATGCTGAATTCTGCGCGTTGTGACAACTTGCAAATGAATCATTTGGCTCGCTGTATTTGTGCATATAATTAGCTTAGTGAATAGAGCTACCGCTGGTTCATTTTTGCAAGCGGTGTGGCTTCCCCCTGCCATGCGGTAATTCTGCTCATTTCCTGCCATTTAGTGAATGAGGCCCTATGTGAGTAATATGTATTTTGGGTGATTAAAATGTAACATTACCTTGAAGTCATATTGTACATAACGTATGGGGTATCCATTTTTAACTGTTTAAATCTGCACTTTGTCAAGCAATACCAAAATAAATAAAAATGCAAATAAGAAAAACTACACACACAAAAACACACACACACACACACACACACACACACACACATTGCAAACACAAATCCACACAGGCTTTGCCTTAATCTAGCCTCATTTTTAAAAGTGTCAGCACGTTGTCTATGACATGTTTAATATAACAGAAATGGCGTGAGACTCAGTGAAATGATTTTCTTAGGTTATTTCTGTCATCGTCGCTGTAAGGAACTTGGGCTTTACTGGGATAAATTGACTTTACGTACCTAGATATGAAAATGCAAAACACAGCTGCAGACAAAAGTACTGGCACTCTACACTTAATCTAAGATAAGTGTAGAAAACATGTTAAATACAAGCATTCAGTAAACATTAGCCACTAATTAATATGACAAAACCAAAATAAAGTCTTATAAACACTTAAGCAATTTGAAATATTTGTTCCTGACAAAAGTACTGGCACCTAGTGACAGAGAGCGAATGAATCCTAGTCAACAATCTCCCTCCTGACCTGTGAGGGCGCTGTCTAACAGGAACAGTGTGGACTGGATGGTTTGGCAGTTCATTCCAGGGTCAATCTCCAGATCTCAATCCAATAGAAATGCTTTGATCTAACTGAAAAAAGCTGTAGCCCAGCATTGTGTATCCAATCTGTCTGAGTTGAAGGAAATATGTAAAACAAAATGGGCCCAGATTTCACCAAAAAGATGCAACATACTGGTTAAGAATTATCATACATTTATGAAAGCCATAATAAAAGTAAAAGGAGGACACACAAAACACTAAAGCAGGGGTGCCAATACTTCTGTCACGAACTATCACTTTAAATGAAATAAGATTTTTGTTTTTTTATAAAGATGAAATTACTAGAGATTATATATTTTTGCTTTTTATTTTATTAAAAAGTGGTTCAAGTTTACTAAATGCTTGTCCTTAATCGGTTACCTTGAATTATGGTATAATAAGCATAGGGTGCCAATACTTTAATCTACAACTGTATACTTCTTCAATATTGCATTTAAATATAATATTGTTTTAAAATGATAAAATCTGACATTCTTTACTATACTTTTTGTAGGCAAGCTAATTTTAAAAATGACATTAATATATATAATAAGATCTTTATTTTAGGTTCAGCGTTAAAATAAATTAAGATGTTAGTTTGTTTTGAAGTTTTTTTTTTGTCTCTGCAATGGCAGGTGTTGTGTGATGCACTGTCATTATGGATTCTATCCTGTCGGTGAGATGAGGTATGATTGAACACTCTATAACCACGAATGCAGACAATCATGGATATTTTGCATAGTGACTAAGATGCTTGTGGTATTGGCGAGGTCGCTGACTCATGCCCAGCCTCCGTCATGTTACAGAGACATGTAGATTTTTTCTATCAGAGTGTAGAAACACTTAGTAAACAATATATTAATCATTCTTCCATTTCCCAATACTTTTTATTATAATATGGAAAAATAATGATCAAATAATTGGTCTTAACAGTAGAAAATGTAAATATTCTGAGAAAATAAAAATGTGCGTGCCAAGTTTATGAAAATCTGCCTTTTGTATGTGAGTCTGTACGGTACAGTTCTGCCATCAGAGCTGTTTAAAACCCCAGGGAGGGGCCTGCATACAAATGAGGGCAGCAGTGTGGAGTAGTGGTTAGGGCTCTGGACTCTTGACCGGAGGGTTGTGGGTTCAATCCCCAGTGGGGGACACTGCTGTTGTACCCTTGAGCAAGGTACTTTACCTAGATTGCTCCAGTAAAAACCCAACTGTATAAATGGGTAATTGTATGTAAAAATAATGCGATATCTGTATAATGTGAAATAATGTATAATGTGATATCTTGTAACAATTGTAAGTCGCCCTGGATAAGGGCGTCTGCTAAGAAATAAATAATAATAATAATAATAATAAAATGCATATTAATTGAATTCAGCCCAATGTCCTATGATTGTGTGTATATATTCTACAAATGAGTAATACTAAAATAAACTAATTCAATGAAGTGTCTGAAGACACAGAGAAAGAGTTTTTATGTTTTTATGTTTCTTTACAGCACTGTTGAGTGTTTAATAGGTATAGAGACATGTTGTATGCAGACAGGTTAAAATAATTGAATCTGTTCAGTCTTGAACAAAGAAGACTACGCGGTGATCTGATTCAAGTATTCAGAATTCTAAAAGGTATTGACATGTCGACCCAGGGGACTTTTTCGACCTGAAAAAAGAAACAAGGACCAGGGGTCACAAATGGAGATTAGATAAAGGGGCATTCAGAACAGAAAATAGGAGGCACTTTTTTACACAGAGAATTGTGAGGGTCTGGAACCAACTCCTCAGTAATGTTGTTGAAGCTGACACCCTGGGATCCTTCAAGAAGCTGCTTGATGAGATTCTGGGATCAATAAGCTACTAACAACCAAACGAGCAAGATGGGCCGAATGGCCTCCTCTCATTTATAAACTTCCTTATGTTCTTATGTTCTTATGTTCTAGATGGTATTCTGTAAAAATTAGCTTTAATACCAATGAAACTAATAAAAGCTGTGTTTTATTCAGTGTTGTGAAGCGGACAGCACCCAGGCAAGTGAATTGCTAAATTCATTTCTAAAAATGCTCAGTGGAATGACCGGATTTGCAAATAAATAAATAAATAAAAATAAATAAAAACGAGTAGCCCACCTAGCTCCAGTAACGTTCTTTTTAACAAATCCCAGCAGCACTTTAGTTTGGATGTGTTTGTTAAAAGTGGTTATATACAATTTATAATGTTAATAATTATGTGACTAACAGTTCTAGATATGAATAAAAAATATACAAAAAAGATTAAAATGTTGTGATGTTTTTGCTTAAACATTTTCTAAAAATGTGCTCAAATATATTATTACAAGATCCATGTATATAACCACTTATAACAGAACCCTAAACCAGTGTTTGTCAGGCTTTTGAACCTAGATCAGTGTCTTCCTAAACCTGACAATGCATTTGTACAGTAAGGATCCAATAAAGGTTCATTGAAGTGCACTTAAGTAATTTCTAATTGTTGTTTTTGTGGTTTTTCTTTGCTTTGTTTCTATATATATATTTGCAGACATTTCTTCTTTACTTAGGTATTTGCTTGGGAATGATCTTTAATATGTATTTTGTTCTTTACTTTGGTGTTAACTTACGTCCTTAGGTCTTTTATCAGGTCTTTATTCAATTATTTATTCAGGGCTAACTTAGGACTGTTTTAAATTCAGTAAAATGAAAAAATCTTTACTAAATTTATGTTCATATTTTTATGTCAGTTTTATGTATTTATTTAAATCCCAGAGACTGGCAAGGAGGCTCAGTGATAAACACTGCCCCTAACTAAAGTGTTACTGACAGATGATGCTGATGGTTTTAATTAGAGGTAATGAATTGTTTTTACAGTTAAAGCTTTAGCTATTTAAATGGTGGACTAGTAATAATGTTTCTAGTGCAAATAAGAGATAAGAAAATGGATTTTAAACCAAACATTTTAAAATGGGAAAGACACTAGGACAATCATAGCTTTAGGGGTGTAATTGCAACAGCAGACAGTACCAGAAACGTTATTAGATTGTTGCTAAAGTGACCATGGAAGTACCTCACATCTGGTAACTACAAGTCTGCTCACCCTGGAGCCCTTCGGCTCTACTGCTAAGAGAACTAAAGAACTAAACTCAAAGAACTAAACTCAAAAACCTTTTGCAAGCGTATTGTCTACAAAAGCGATACCTGTTCAGAGCATCACAGACAAACAATTGACAGGTATGCCTTTAAATTAGATCTAATAGGCTCTGAAATATTCTGCTAAGACCCCATTTGTATAAATAAATCACTTGTCTACCCTTTAATTTGCCAGGAACATAATTATTTTATCACCAGATGTCTACTGTAAAATATAATTAGGGGAAGAGTACACATATCTTGCTATCTGATACAGGTATTAAAGACAGGTGATTATGATGATTAGCTCCTGTTGCACACTGGAGAGAGGAGACTAGAGACTGGGCGGGGGGTAGAGCTGGGTAGAGCTGAGAATGGTTTGTTCAAATCACAATGCAAGTATCTCTTTGGACTCCCAAATAGATACAGTGTTTAGATTTAGGACAGGAAACAACAGCATGTTGGCTTAACATGGAGACCAGGGTCCAATACCCACTCACTACCTCTACGTTGTGGTAAGGATGCCAATGTATCTCCTTCTCTTGCCCATTGAGTGAAGACTCCACGCCCAGGTGGTCATTAGTTGTACTTACATCTAATAGTTGTTGTATTCTTCCAGACAGTGTACCGCTGAAAGAGCTCATAAATATGGATTTTAAATCTGACCAGGCCTGCAGAGCCTGTAAATAGTAACTATGACCAAGATCCTGTAAATTGGAATTGTTTGTTTTTCTACGTTTTTTGTTTTGTAAGACTTTTTTTGACCAGCACTGCTGTATACTGGTCAGAACTATTTATTTGCTGGTTTTCAGCTGCTCTTACTGGTTCAGGAGAATTGGTGCTAGTTGAAGAGTTGTTTAAGATGGTGCAATAAAAACAGATCCAATAAAAATCCTAAAGTTCTAAAATCAGTGGTTTGTTTTCTACACTCCTAAATGAATAGTTTTTATGAAAATCTTCTCTGGGGTTTGATATATCTACTGGGCAGACCTAGGGTCAATTACAATTCTGTAATTGTGTAATTTGAACTTTGGCACACCTGCGTAATTGTATTTGTAATTGTAATTACATGTTCAATTACACACCTTTCTAAGTTTAATCATTCACAGTTATATAGTATGTTTCTGTATTTGCACCTGTGATTATTGCTTGGTAGAATAAACATGTTAATGTGTGTAGCTATTTATGTAACTTTTTAGTGTAATTGTAATTATAATTGTAATTACTACAGCATAATTGTAACTGTAATTAAAAATAGCATTGTAATTGCAATTCAGCAAACAATTATGCTGTAATTGTAATTGAAATTGTAATTGTCCCCAGGTCTGCTGCTGGGTTCCCAATAAAAGGCCAGTAAAAATTGTTTCAATTCCCATTTTTTTTTCAATAAGTAATGAAATAGAACTTCTAGAAACAGAAACAGAACTGAGGTAGGTAACGATACACGACAAATTCATTCAGGTATGTTGAAATTTACAAATGCCTAGTTAACAGATCTGCTAAATAATTCTCAACAGAATTATTGTGTAATAATACATGCTGACCCAAACATTATTCTATTTGTACTGTAGTTTTGTATTGGTCACTAAGAGGTTTGTCTCCCAAGTGCTCTGTCCAGGGTCCTGAATCCTGTAGGAAAGGAAAGCTGATGTGTTCTGTAAAGTTTCCAGAGGTCTCTGGAATGCTTTATGGAAATGCGGCAGTGCCAGTGCTTAGCCAATAGAGCTATAAAGCCCTGGGTGACTGACAGCGTAGGTAAAGGACTACTGAAATGTGTTTACAATTCTTAATTTTGACCTAAATTCTCAAGCCTTTTTTACTTGTCCATAACTATTTAAAACTCAATAAATTGGAATTTAAAAATATTTAAAGAAACTTTAAATCCAATGACAGATTTTTTGACTAGAAGTCTTTCTCAATGTCTTCAGTCAAAGAATTGATCAGATTATAGTCACTGAATATATTAAGTTTCTTCTAGTATTTCTGAAGCTATTTACTCCAAAATGATCTTCGCTCTGTTTTTTTCAGAAAGGAAAAACACACCCATGAAGTTAACAAACCAGAAATTACTTCCAATTTAAGGGCTAGGAAGTAACAACATTTTAATTGGTGTTTCCTTCATACAGAATAATTACAATATTGATACTTTGATTTAAAACATTCCCACTCACTGAAATTCAGATCTATTCACTATCTAAACACTGAAACAGAAACACTCAATGTGGCTCCTAATAATAGACTATGGAGACGCAGTGTATTGTGCTGCTCGTAAATCCAGTCTTAATAGATGACATATTCTATTCATGTACTGCAAAGATAACAAGGTGACTCATCACTGTGTTGCACATCAGGTTGTAATGTCATAAACTGCAAACTAAGGGTCATTTACATTTGCATTAAAATCTTACACTAATACCGACTGCATAGCTATGGCATTAGCCAAAGAAATCCATCAAACAGAAGTAGGTTGTGTTTACTGACTTGTAAATGGGTGCAGCTCTTAAGCATTTTGAATTTCTTTATTTAGGATGCTGATGATGTAATGATTAGTAGGACTTCTAAACGTGTGATTGAAACTTGCCAAACTCATAGAATGTCTTTGAACAGGGGGGTTAATCTAATTTAATCTCACTTTATTTCATTAGCTACATTAACAAAATTTAGATGAGAATACCACTTAGACTAGAGAAAAAAGACTGCCCATGTTTATTAATATTGTGAAACACAGACAAGTTTGTCATGTCATCATAAACAATAACTAACCCAAGTGCTGACAAGGCAGCGGTACTGGGTTACTGGTTATTTCTATTGAGAATAGCAACTACAACTCTTGGAGGCAGTGTAGTGTACTATGTACAAGAGAAAGGGGTGTGGTTGCTGAACTCCAATGTTCCAGGATCACAGCAAAATGAAGATGTGTTAGGCTGGATTTTCGATTCGAGATCAGCATAATTTTATGGAATTTAAACACAGTGCAAAATGCAAACTTCAGTATAAAATAAAGGATCTTCTTCGAAACTGGAATATGACCCAACAATGAATTACATTAACAGATTGTTTGGATAATCAGTTTACAACTGTGAAATTGGCACAATTACTTTCTCAAGCAAGAAACATCCTACCACCTGTACATATATAACATAGAGTACTGCACAGCACTTTGCTGTAAATACCTGAGATGGAGGGCTGGCTAGCACATTCTCTAAGACAGCAGTGTAGAGCAGCACAGCACACAACACGACAGGTTACCAAGGGGCTGTTTGGATAACAGAGTTGTTCGGATCATCCTAGTTTTATTGATTTATTTACCTAGTTTCCATCTCTTTGATTACGCACAATCTTCCTCTCCTGTCAGACTGAGCTCCCTTGTTCATTATGATCTGCTCTGGATCCAAAATGGTTCAAAAGTAAAATTTTAAAAAAAGAAAAAGCAAACTGAACTGTGGAATATTTAACATCAAAGGCTCCTGTATCTTTGTGGCATGTAAACACTGCATGCCTTCAGTGCAGCTTTTAAACATGATTTTATGGAAGATTGCCACAATGACAAGGCCTGTAATAAATACAATTAACAAACATTTCTTTAGGGTCTGTTCAAAGAGAAAACATGCTGCTCAGATAAGCAGTCTCTACACCCCCCTGCTCAGTACTGATTATTATAATCCAGTCACAACTGTAAACAGGTTTTAATTCAGTGAACTGGGTGGCCCAGGGGGAATTATCCTGATAAGTGCCTTTACCTTTCACCCTAGGAAACTTTCGTATGAAGAGTTCGCCAAAGTCTTTTAATCACACAGTGATTCACCAAAGATGTACTGTTTTGGAAAATAGTAGGACACTGTAGTTATCTACCCGGTCAAGGGGGATATATCCTGTTATTCAGTCTTATCAGTCAGGTTTGGTGACGTAGACACCTAGTGAGTATTCTGCCAGTGGAAGGTGAAGATGGTGTACACAGCGATTCACTACCCATAATAAAGCTACATGGAAACATCACACTTTCTGGTTTCACTGAAGCTAATGACTTTAAATTTAGACAAAAAACTAAACATATATATTTTCTTCTTCTTCTTCTTCTTCTTCTTCTTCTTCTTCTTCTTCTTCTTCTTCTACAGTTAATATCTGGCACTTTCCTCAGAAAGGGTTGACTAATAATTTGCAGTGCTATTGGAGCTAAGGGCCATGCAAATAAATCAGAAATATAACAAATTTGAAGCGAGTTGTTTTTACCATCTTTGGCCTGTTTTTGGCTATGGATAGCTGTGCAACTGTCTTTAATCCCCAGGTGGATGAGCCCATACCAACTCCGGACCCTGCTAGTTCCAACTGGCCTATAATCTGAACCATGTCATAAGAATTTAAAGCACCCTGACAGGAGCTGTAAAAATCAAATTCAATGTCATAGTTCAGTCTCCATGTATGCATGTTTTATTACTGATTTTTTTTTTAATTAAATATAAGTTTAAACCAGGGCATGCAAATACAGAAGGTCCTTATAATTGCATAGTGCTTGAAAGGTAACAATATTTGTATGAAATCTGGATTTTATAATCAAGAGGATGAAATGTCTGTAAGAGGCTAGGGGTGTACTTGTGTTTGAACAGAGTCTAAAATCTCCCTACACGAAATGAAGACATACAGATTCTTTCCAGTGCAGTATTTAAATCTATAAATCTTATCATTGAGTGTTTAAAGTTATGGATGATATCATATCAATTGTTAAATAACAGGGTTCTAATAGTAATGTATTTCTGTTGACTGGGAACTGTATAAAGGCTTCAGCACAGCTTCTAGTTCATAAGTTTGAGAAGAGTTAAGCACTGCAGCAGAATTAGAAACAGACTGTACAGATGCTGTGAGTGAATGCAGATGCTGTGAGTTTATCCGATAAATGTCAATATTTGGAGAATCATTTTTCACAAGGAAGAGTGACGGATACCCTGAAATTCCCTGATGGCCATGTCAAATCAGTTTCTACTGGCAACTGCTTAATTGCAACTGGGTTTATGAACATTTTAATCCCTTTTGTTATTACTGATGTAGCAAAAAAAGACCCTGAGATTTGAAACACTGCTTGCTGATTTAATTACCTTTCTTTAACATGATAACAGGTTCCCTCACCCCATACTTTCACTGGCAGAGATGCCACTGTATGCCTTTCTTTCTGAGACAGAAGAGAGGGAGGCTACTGCACTCTCTTAACAACCTCCCGCAGCTCACTTCTGGTTATCAAATTACCAGGTGCACCAGTAAATGGCAGAATTTTTCAGAGTAACAAAAACAGTAACCCACATACAACAACAGATATTTAAATGTCATTTATTTTTTGTTCATTATGACCCAGTAAGGGCTAATGTCATTATTTAAAGAATGCTACTAGAAATAGGAAAGTTGCATCCTCACCATATACGTATGTGTATTGATTAATGTATTTTGTTTCAGATTGATTTTCTCATTTGGAACTTGTTTGGGGTACGGTAGGAGTAATTGTGCCGTAGGAGTAGTTGTCCTAAATGTATCTTGTTGAAATGTTTGCCATTGTAGTTATTTAGTTTATTTGAGTATTTATAGGTTTCTACAGCTTATTCCAGCTCCTTTTCATATTAATCTTAGTCAAATTAACATGTGTTTCCATTTCTCAGTGGCTTATGTTTTGGGGATGGTAACAGCTTGTTTGCTGGAGTGTATAGTTTAAACAAGTCAGTCAGTTTGTGGTTTCAGAACTATTTTGGCTTGTGTAGAAAAAAGTGATTCCATAACAAGTTATCCAGATAGAGGAAGTTATTCTCTGAGTTACTTAGCCTAGCGTGTGGTATAAAACACAAAACTGCAATCAGGTTCTTTTTGTGCATTTATTGCCAATATTACCCCACCCCTTGTATCCGTCTGAACGTGTAATTATGTTTCATCTCATAATAACACAGTTAAAAAAAAACATTACACAACTTGAAAAGAAAAGCTGGAATAACCCGTGAGGATATGTCACTTAAATAACTAATAACAGGTTTAATGGAAGAAACTGTTTTTATTTAACAACGGCAATAAAACAAGCCCATAAATAATAGGAACATTTCTGGGTGGAAACATTACTTTAAGATTTGTAAACATTTTCATTTCATTAGCAGACAAGTATGTAAACAGCATCAAGAGAAACTGTTAAAAAAAAAAAGCCTGTAAGACATGAATATCAAATTGTAGTAACTATCAAAATGTTGTTATTATTTACATTGACGTTTTAGGATTTGTAAGGTTTGGAAGTGATTTCCATAAAGCAGTCTGTGACAGGGACTGCGTGTGCATCTCTGCCACTTATTTAATGGGAGTTCATTTTTTTTGGAAAGTTTATAGCCGAAAGGTAGGCGCGGATATAGCTCTCCGCTGAAAGGGATTCAGTTCCGGGTACTCTCTGTTTGAGTCGAGCTGGCTAATCGGCATGAGAATCCTGGGAAGGTGACAATCAGTTTCTGGTTGCTGCTCGTCAGAGAGAGCAGGTCGATGAGGCGTCGTTTCAGACAAAAGGGTCATGTTACTGCATGACGAGTCATGGTTGACGCGAGAGGAATCAGATTGCAGCGAGAGGGCGCTGTTTCAGACAAAAGTCTGTTAAAATACAGCGTGAGGAATCAGGTTTCGGCACGCTAAGAATCACATTGTGGCGTGACGGGTCATGTTTCTGCGCACAAGGAATCAGGTTGTCGTGCAGAGGATTATGGGATTTGTAGAACTCCTGAGATATGTTTCTATTGAGTCAATGGAGCTGTGCCATTTTTTGCAGATTTTCACTATGTTAATCAAACTTTTGAAGTAAATTTCACTTTTGACCAAGCTCTCTTGACAAAATGGACATTTTATAACAGTATGTATAATGCTATTTTCTAAGCACAGTCCTGTATTGTGACGCATGCACAGAAATACAGGGTGACATTTAGTAACTTTGAGAATACATAGCATTACAAATATTCACAATACACATAACACTATATCTACTGGGATGAATCTAGTCATTGAATCAGGCATCCCCATCTGTATGTTGTGTGGTTACTGTATTTTTGAAAAAATAAAATAAATATGTTGTTTATTTTACAAATTAATAAAGAACATAGCCTAACATAATATTCCAAAGCCTCCTCAGTTTTACCCTTCCGAATGGTGTGCTGAAAGTGGAATATCTGTGCTGGCTGTGCTCTTACTTTGGATTTCTGCGCATGCTCCACAATATGGGACTGTGCTCAGAAAATAGCAATTTTCATAACAATTACGTACTGTCAGAATATGTCAATTTTGCAGTTTTTCTGTTGAAAATGGTTAATTGCTTATATTGTATACTTTTGGAACATAGAGATACTATACAACACTATAGAAGTCAAAGTTGTTGCTACTTCCTCATACAAAGTCACTTCCTGTGTGGTAGATTCATCCCAGTCGTCTAGCCTGAGGTCATGTGACCTAAACATTTACAGTGTTGTATTTGAAAAATCTGTTTATTCCAAATTATAAAAAACAATCACAGAACCAAAAGATCTTCAACATAAAAAGGGAGACGAGTGATAATGCTGGCAAGGTTGTCGATGGGTAAGAAAGTGGATTTCAAACCCTGGGTAAGCACTTCTTTAAGACTACACAGGTAAGCACATCCAATCTTAATTATAAAGCTGTCTTTCCATAAACATAAACCCACGCTGCTGGATGCCTTGGATAAAGGCGTCTATTAAATAAACAAATAATACAATATCCTAGTTCAGACCCCAGTGTGATGCAATCAAGCATCTTAAACTACATACTTGCTCAGCTGGCTTCTCTCTCTCCCTTTCTTGCTTAATTATTGGTAGCATTAATGAGTCACATGCCATGGCTCCTCAAACCTTAAAACAGATGAGTTCCACTGACAAAGATATGATACTGTGTTCAAGTGCCTTCATGACAACCTGTTTCATGCTTTCCTTTGTGTCTTTTGATGGTAATTTGTGGATTTTTTAGTTGCTGTTCTGTCACCTTGTGACAGGGCAGAAGCCCAGCTGCTGTAAATAGTGTGTGTGCCGGCAATCACAGGTGTGCCCATTCCCCAGTTAGGTAATTAATGCTAACTGGAGAGTGGCCACATGTATATAAGGAAGGAGAAACCCTTTGTGTGGTAATTGCAATTGCTTGTGTACTTTGATGTCTGAACCTTTAGTGAAGGCTGCTGCCCAGCCTAAGGTTAAATGTTTGCTTGGTGTTTGTTCCGGAGTTTTGTTTAATCCTTTTATTTTGGCCCTCATGCCATTTTCGTTCATTTTTGTTTGTTAATCACTGCAGCTTCTGTCTTTGAGTCTCTATACAGCGCCTCACTGCAGCTTCTGTCTCTGAGTCTCTATACAGCGCCTCACTGCAGCTTCTGTCTCTGAGTCTCTATACAGTGCTTCACTGCAGCTTCTGTCTGAGTCTCTATACAGCGCCTCACTGCAGCTTCTGTCTCTGAGTCTCTATACAGTGCCTCACTGCAGCTTCTGTCTCTGAGTCTCTATACAGCGCTTCACTGCAGCTTCTGTCTCTGAGTCTCTATACAGTGCTTCACTGCAGCTTCTGTCTGAGTCTCTATACAGTGCTTCACTGCAGCTTCTGTCTTTGAGTCTCTATACAGTGCTTCACTGCAGCTTCTGTCTCTGAGTCTCTATACAGTGCTTCACTGCAGCTTCTGTCTGAGTCTCTATACAGCGCCTCACTGCAGCTTCTGTCTTTGAGTCTCTATACAGCGCTTCACTGCAGCTTCTGTCTCTGAGTCTCTATACAGTGCCTCACTGCAGCTTCTGTCTTTGAGTCTCTATACAGCGCTTCACTGCAGCTTCTGTCTCTGAGTCTCTATACAGTGCTTCACTGCAGCTTCTGTCTGAGTCTCTATACAGCGCTTCACTGCAGCTTCTGTCTTTGAGTCTCTATACAGCGCTTCACTGCAGCTTCTGTCTTTGAGTCTCTATACAGCGCCTCACTGCAGCTTCTGTCTCTGAGTCTCTATACAGTGCTTCACTGCAGCTTCTGTCTGAGTCTCTATACAGCGCTTCACTGCAGCTTCTGTCTCTGAGTCTCTATACAGCACTGAGTCTCTATACATAATTTCTCTGATGGGCAAACAACACAGCTCACTATATCACTTCATTCAGTGCTTGGTGTTATCGTGAATATCCTCTGCAGCTGTCATCTTCCCCAGTTGTAAAGATATTGCACAAATGCTACCACCCAATACCATGCCTTGTTGCTCTTCCATTGAGAAAAAAAGAAAGAGGAAGGCTTGCTTCATGTAGCAGCATACCACCATACATATCTACATACAAACATACAGTATTTCCCATAATGTCAGTGTAAATGTAATTTCTCAAAATAGCATATAATAAATGTTGAATGTGATTAGTACTTATGTCAATACTTTTGGCAGCCCATACATACATACATACATACATACATACATACATACATACATACATACATACATACATACATACATACATACATACATACATACAGAGGCTCATTTCCTGATAACGGTAGCACTTGGTGTTTGAAGAAGATTCTTACGATTCACTGCAGCTGCTTTCGATCGATCTTCACGTGCATTTCCCAAAACCCCACGTGAAGATAGCTATCTTGAAGTGCATCATATGGTGGTGTCTGATTCGCACTTAAGGGCGTAGGCATGTTTGAAACACATATAAATGGTCTAAACGATTGTTCGCTTTTGAAAAAACAAAAAGCCAAACGAATAAAAGTATTTGAAGATGTGGGCAAAATTATCTTTAAAAAATATATTTACAAAAAATGTAATATAAATACAAGCAAATAAGGTGATTTTATTTGGCAAACTGAAAAACAGTGTTATAAATCAAGCAAAAATCAGCAAGTGGACAGATATTGCTCAGAAAATGAACATCTCAAATACTGGCCCTCCAGAGAGGGAAAAGACATCCACAAAAGATGGCAAGATTTTTTGTGCGTGTGTGTGTGTGTAATAAAACCTGTACATAAGTTCTGCCCCTGCACCCCTCACCCCCTCTTTCTTCTGCAGAGTTCCAGTCAAACTCAATGGTCCCATCACCAGTGAAGTAGCACCAGGACTCACCATTGCTGATAGTCAATAAAAAATGCATAGTCTACAAAGATTAATTTTATTTACACACCCACAGTAAACAATAAACCATACTACACTAATCATACTTGCAATACTAATCAATTATTTTTCATTCATTCAATTTAAATGCACATAGATTGCACAAAGTTAGATCCACAATGATTAAAGCAGTATGCTATGTAAATTAAATGTACTGTATTGTGACATCAAAAAGCGATAATTTCTCTAGAGGAAAATATACATGAACTTTGACCCATTCGACTCCTCGAGACCATCACTTTCAATTCAAACACAAAATGTCTCATTTTCAATCAGTCGACAACGCCCATGGTACAGAAATGTTCATTACTGATCAACAAAATTAGAATACGCTAAAAAATGATGTAAAGATGGCACATTCCTATCTCAGAGAAACTGGAGAGGAACAGGAAATTAAAACAAGGTAAAGGCAATCATCCAAATAAAGCTGAACAATGTACCATAGTTTTGCTCGAGTGCTCCGGACACCTGTGACATCAGGCCACAGAATGATACAACTCCTACTGTACATACTGTATATGCAACTGTTAATATATTTCAACCATATTTGTATAATTTTGTCAACTATTCTATTAACAATAAAACCACAAGAAACATTTCAGTTGTTAGTCATTACTCCTATATAGAACCATCTAGCAAAGATGTTGCAAGATCTATTAACAGTATAGCCTTTTCACCACAACTTGAACAATGAATGCATATGAACCACAACACCTGGATTTCCAATTGAAAATAAAGGGTGGTTGAACAGCTTCACTACTTTAAAAATTAATAATTGGTATTTAATTAGCATGATTAGTTTTTTGTTCAACATCCTGTTATTGCAAGTCAATCCAAAGCATTTTAACTGTCGCCTAGATGTAGGATCCACCCTCTAACTGCAGATCAACAGGTCCACCAATACAGGACCACTGCCCAGTTTCTGTGTGTGCTTTCGGACTTTCAATTTCTATTTGTTTAAAGAACTTTTTTAAAAAATATATATGTTCTAAAACATTGTCTTTTTAACTAGGACTCGAATAATAACGCTGGTAAAATAAAAAGGTTTATATTAAAAGTTTACAAAAATGAAGCTCTGAAATACCAGAACAACCCTTTCAGCAAAGACCATGTCCACTGATTAAAGTGTTTCTCTTAAGTTCAAGGCTGAGGTTATATTTAATTTGGTTAAAAATCTAAGAAAAAAAATTATACATTTCCCACTTAATAATAATAATAATAATAATAATAATAATAATAATAATAATAATAATAATAATAATAATAATAATGGTATACCTATGGAATAAACTGATCAAAATGTAGCCTCATACGTAGTTTTGGCATATGTGTTGGTTATATGTGAAGCAATAAAGAGACTATATTGTATAAATATAGTTAAGTTTATTGTTCTTAAAAAGCCTGCCCTTTAAAGTTTTATGAACTTCAGTTCTAATAATACTGTTGTACTAGAGGTGATTTTAAAGGGATAAAGTATATAGTTATCTCCTTATAATTGTTTTGTTGTTAATTTTTACTTAACTAATGCTCTTAACCGAACTGTAAGTATTTTTTAAGATGTCACATCTAGTGCATCCGATACCATGCGAGTCAAATAAGCCTTTGTTTTTGTTTCAGAAGCATGGTTTTACAATCCTGGATGCCTACGGCCTAACTTCAGTCCCTATCTCGACGGAATGACCAACAGGATCACGTTTGTCGTTATGTTAGGACTGACCAAAATAGTGCACCTGTTTTGATATCCACAACTAACTACACGTAAGTAAATACACACTGGAGTGAGCGTCTAATTAGCTTAAAAAAACAATACTATCTAGGTATTTCTTTTTTTCATTTAGTAATACCAGTACCTTGAAAAAGCACCGACTGTGTGACGAAAAATACATTGACAGAAGCTCAATTCCAGCATGCGTTTATCCCATTGTATACTATAATGAGGCTGGACTTTGTTTTCCTTCGTGTACAAAAACGGGGTTCGGGGTCCTGCAAACATATATTGCTGAGAATAAATCCACACTTTTCAAATACCATGCAGCATACTTACATGCGTCTTTGTTGTGTACTCGATTTTAATCAAACGTACAGTCGATTAGAGGATGTCATATTGGCTCAAGTAAGGCGCCCGCCCTGCCTTTACTGAGGTGGCAAGATCCTCTAGCCTATACAACACTTGCAAAATTAAGTTACCGGGCAACTGCCCATACAGGCTCTGTCATTAAACATGCAGCTGAAAACGTTGCCCCCCCCCCCGCCCCGTACTTTTTCTTTTCAGTTTCAGTTCTGTAAAGTTTTACATTGGTAACAGCTGGTTCTTTTCAACACAGACCTTGCTGTCAGATTCCTGGTGGTGTCATAATAAACGACAGATGCGAAGAAAGCAGCTCAACTATTTCATAAGAAAATAATTCCGGGGGGTAGGCTACTTAATTATTATTTATATTGTAAAAGCGCTCCATGATTTGAACATGCGTTCTACATTTCACATCAAACTTCAAGCTATTGGGTGCAATACTTACGTCAATAATGCTTTGTTTAGTAGTTTAATAGGATCCTGGAGTGCTGACAAGTCGAGTCCTAAGAAGAAATCTTACTGACTACAGTATCTGCTGTCTGCCCAAAGCCGAGGGAACTGCTTACTACACAGACAGGAGGACTGACACGAATCCTACGCGTTTTCTTTCTTTCTTTCTTTCTTTCTTTCTTTCTTTCTTTCTTTCTTTCTCTTTCTTTCTTTCTTTTTTTAACTGTTTTTATGTATTTGTTAGTGTTTAAAATGATTAATTGTAGGCATATATGTTACACTCAACAGAATTAAAACTATAATTATGTAGTTTGGAAACTGCAAAACCAAATAAATGCCAAACATTAACACATATTAACGTTTGACACTAGTTTTTTCAAAATAAAGAAGAAGAAGAAGAAGAAGAAGAAGAAGAAGAAGAAGAAGAAGAAGAAGAAGAAGAGCGTGTTTTAATACCTATTAATACCTACAGCTTATACCTATGTAAATATTATTTATGTTATGGCAGTGCATGGTTTTTGATCGGATTATAGCAGCCCTTAAATAATAAGCTCAACCAATTTGGATCATTCTTGGGTACAAGCTGATCAATACTTCTCGATAATTTGATAAACTGTGTTCCAGTCAAGCATATATGGACTCGGTGTGACGTGATGGCTCTCCGGGTAAACTGACACACATCAGTATAGCGTGCCTGCGTGGCTGCAAGGTGGGAGTCGACACCGCGGTTGTAATTGAATTGTCTAATCAACCACCAGGCAAGTTTGTACAGAGTTCGCCCAACTTTGTTTTCCGCTTCAGAAGTTATCTCGCCCACACAGCAGGCAATTTGCCATCTAAATCATTAGGCAATTGGAAGCTGGCATTGAAATAAAACTGCTACTGAACGATCAGCACCTGTCATACCCGTACCATATAACTGCGTGTTGGTGACTCATGCCTTCATAAGAGTATTCTAAATGAAATGATATTATTTGTGACTACGTTACTTGTAACCTTTACAGTATGATTAATATTGTTGCAGATGTATGGAACTGGTTTTATAGATGGGATACTCATTTGATTTATGACATGC
>NC_081205.1:17612211-17619711 GCF_902713425.1 Acipenser ruthenus
GAAAATATACACCATTTTCCTGTCAGTGAATTATAATTATTAGGTTGCCATGCAACGATGAAAAAGAAACGTGCATCTGTCATCAAAACAGATCATATGAATCCAAACAACATCAGAATTATTGATCCATGCCATTTTAGGGTGGTTAATAACTGTATCAAACTCCCACTCATCCGGGGATCAAGCAGTGCAAGGAGGTACATTGTTACGATCTTAACAAGTATGTATGTATCCTAAAACATGAATAAAAGGCAGCCGGAATAACATTAACAAGTTAAGTCAATGTAATATTTTATTGCAGAAAATCCCCCCAGCCCCCCCCCCCCCCCCTCCCCAACACCTTTTTTTATAAGTGGTCCAAGAAGTAATTATCATTGTCAAATTTCAAAGTGAAATCTGCATGCTTTAGGGGTCTCGTGTAAAACTTCATATCCAGCTCAATAGAGTATCACCATAATTTACAGCCGCAGATAAGAGTAGTGGTCTCGTGTAAAAATGTGAGTCTGCCTCCCTCCTCCCCCTCCCTCCCCCATATTGAATTGCACCTTGGGCAAGAGTGTAGAATCGCGAATCTTAACTTCTCCCAGCATATGTTCCTGGCAGATAAGTAAACAATCTGGATGTGAAATGAAAATTTTAATTAATACAGTAATGCTATTACACCGCGGTGTGCAAATCCCATTGCCGTCCCGGCGACAATAGACAGAAGAGCAGCCGCATTCCAATTCTGTTCCCGTGTGCCCTCAACCCAATTGTTTTCAGAGCATGTTTCCTTTGAATACATCTCATCTTGTATTTCAATAATTACTAGTTCCAGCACCCCTTTCTAAAAAAAACCTGGCACTCACGGTGTGTTTTATTTGTTAATCTTTTCAAGTTTAAGAAGGTGCAGTTGGTATGTGATGTAAATTGATCTCAGCACGTTATTTCTTGTTTCACTGTCCAAATGTGGTTTGTAAGTAATAATAAGGTATTTTGTTGTTTGTCTTTAGAAAATTGGTTGGATTTTGTTTTTTCAGCTTTGAACTTTTTAAAAGCCTCGGCATGCCCCGTGCAGAATGAAAGGCTAGATATGTGAAAGAAAGACAAATGTAACGATCGGAAGAACCGAAAGGGTACACAAGGAAAACTAGAATTAAGGTTAAATGTATTATCTGTAGAACAAAATAATAATAATAATAATAATAATAATAATAATAATAATAATAATAATAATAATAATAATATCAAAGAAAAAAAAAACATATACATTTTTTAATTGGTGTAAATGCAACCAGATGCTTTATTTAAATAGGAATTCAGTAGTGTTATTATTATTATTATTATTATTATTATTATTATTATTATTATTATTATTATTATTATACGTTTCAACATTTCACAAGGACCGTAATAGGCGACTAAACACATTAACCATTTGTCTTTGTCTTTCTTTCAAATCATGTTGTTGTCATTTTAAGCTTGTTGATATCCAGATAAAATGTTAGTGACATTTTTTTCTTCCACTTTATGACATTAATTTTAAAACCCCTCACACATTTCTAGTCCTACAACGTGTGTCTCCAATAATATTTCTTGATTTATTTTCCTCACTTCCTTGTTTCTGGTGTCCATGCTTTCTCTCGCTTGCCACCCTATCTAACTCGTTTTAGATGTAGTAACTCACATGTAGTCCAGTCGGATGTGGTTTGCCTTCTCGTGTAAAGTTGGGATTGCCCGTTTTTCGTGAGCGTCCTCGATCTGTGTGAAATCCAGGTTAAGATATCATTCAGAACCTCCTTACACATACTTGTCAAAAACACACAACCTCTGCACCCGAGTCTTTTGTGAAGAAAGGAGGTATTTCGTCTCTAATGAGAATAATTACGCAATTGGTAGCTATCAAAATTCACAGTCATACGTGATATAAACTGATGCTTGTAAGGAAGATCCACCAATATATTTGAAGTGGGATTGCGTTGATTAATTGCACTAGGAGTAGTAATACTAGGTCCGAATACATTAACACATAATTTTTTAAAATCTAAAAATATAATACAAATGTAGGGTGTAGATCATTATTTACATGCTTGTTTTGTTACCGGTTCCAGCATGGTGTTCATATGTGCCAGTGCATCTTCGAAAATATTTTTTTTTTCTCTCTCTACATACTCCCTCTTGTAAAGACCCCTGCTCAGATTTTAAGATTGTACCCTATATGTTTCCTTATGGGTAAATCACAGGCGCATTGCCCACTGCATGGCTTTTCTTTTGTTCTGTTTTTACAAAGCTCAGATGTTTTGCAGCAAGTCTTAAAAGACAAGTTATAAATATAGTGGTGGCAGTTTCAAGACATACGGTGTTTATCCCCACTTTGAAGAACGTGTATGTATTACGCGCATCAGAACTTTTCCTTTTCTCTGTACAGTCTTCGCTTTGGATTTTTTGAATCTTGCCATCTTCTTTCTAATATACCTGCAGTCCTAATGGTTATTATGATCAAGGAAATACAAGCTGTCATCAAACAGGCCGGGCGAGATCGACATGCCTCTGGGGAGGGCTCTTTGTGACTTTAGACATCAAAGGTAGCAATCGGTTAATTTGTGTGTCACGATGATTGAAAAACAATACTTACATCCCTGTCTCAACGAACAGGGTTATAGGACAGCTTGGACGGTTTAAAAACATTAGCAAGCAAACCAAAACAAAAGCGAAGAATTATCTAAATTGCACCAATAATTAAAAGGAGAGACAAATCAAAGCGTATAAAAGATTTAAAGAAAATATTCAAATACACGATAGACCATTTGATTATTATAAAGCGAGTATAACAATGCAGATCACACTGAAGCTCAAATTGAGACGTCCTTAGTGTTTAAAGTTGAGATGGGAAGGACATATATTACGAAATAAGAAACGTAGGGCCTATATAGCCTTTTTTACCCTCTACAAATACTTTCACATAATCAAGTAATACATATTTCAGATTGTATTCTCATTTCATTTCTTTGAACTTCAAATATGCTTTTCAAAATGGTGTATTTTTAAATTCAGAAATCTGAAAAAGGGTCATACAGAAACTACGCATATATGTGAAGAATTAAACATTTTAAATTATATTTTACTTGCATAAAATATTGTACCTGAACCTTTTTTTAAAATTCTTGTTAAAAAAACATAGTATCAAATACATAGCCTATCTTCATGCAAAAAGGGAATGTATACCTAAGTAGACTAAAGTCATTGAGTTATTCTTCGTAGATGTTTTCGGATAGTAAGCTGTGTGTGTTATTATTTGGTTTGACAGCAACTGTCAGTCGGGGTCAAATCAGATGGGCCTTAGCCACAGAGCTCCTTATTTGTTGCTAACCTCCCCGTTATGCAACTCCATTTATCTGCACCCTCCACTCCACCCTCCACTGTTTAGAAACCTATTAAAATCCTCTCCTAAAAAAGTGATTGTCCACTTTTGATTGCCGCTCTTGTCAACCCATTCGCTAATTGCTGTGCTGAGTAAATAGGGTTTTGTGATGCTAAAACGGCGTGGCTAAGCTATCCCCCCAACTCCCTAAACTGATTTTGTCCCTTTGTTTGTTGTAGACTGCTCTCCTATTCGTGTATCTATTGTTGCGATGCTTTTCTTTCCATTTTCCATTTTCCGGGTCGCGTGTATGTTAATTGTGTTGTGCTATTTCATTCTGACGTTACTCTGATGATCACTTGAAAATGCGAGGGGGAAGACACCACAGATCCCATTGCTATTCAATTAGACCAGATGGCAACTGCTACTCTTTAGATGAAAAGCCTCGCTTTCTTTCGACAATGGCGGATGAATGGATCCAGACTAATAGTTTTTCAAACACTGCTAATTGTTTAGGACAATATGGTCAAGCCTCGTTTTCTTTGTTTTCCTTGACTTGTCACAAATCTTTTATTTTACCTATTCAAAATGCATGCCACCTTAGATTCAATTAATGGCTGTAATATTAAAATAGGTATACGCTTGTAAGTATAAAAGATACTACAACTAATAACTATCTAGAAAACACGGCAGGCTGGACCTATAATGCAGGTGCTTGTAGACAGAGCAATACAATAAGGATGTGTTTATATTAAATCACATTATTTTTCAAATATTTCCATGTGGTTGAAGTGCTAAATAAGGACTGAAACTGCTGAAAACACACAGTACCCCATTACTTTGGCAAACAAACTTAACGTTGTTTTTTTTTTTTTTTCTTGCAAACGTTTGTTAAACACCGCAAAACACAAGCCATTATGCCTATAATTAATATTTTAGAGAAACAAAACACCACCTGTTCTTTACAATGACTTTCTGCAAAGTAAAGAATGTGTTCTGTTTTGTGGGAAGCTAAGTTTTAATACCTAACCCGGCCCAACAAGGAAGTAAATATCTGTTGACGGCGCTTAAAATATTATCGTGCACGCGAGGTTTTGCCTTGGCAATATTTCAGAGCAATATTCCCCATTAGTAAATGACATAATGTAATAATAATTAAGAAACGGATGCAGACAATATTTACCTTTTTTTTTTACCCAAAACGAAATGCTCTTCTTTTAACCCAGATATCAACTAATCAACTGAATTGCAGAATTGCATATAATACATTTATAATACAGTTATTTTTAATCATACAACATGCTATATATTTTTGAAGACAGTTTGTCTTTATTCAAAACGTCTGTGTTCACCAAATGAACAGATAACGAGGTAAAATCCTTCTGGATACAATAATTTTCTTTCCTTGACATACTTTAACATATTTAAATTACCATTTTTAATTAAAAATACAACATTAAACTGCCTGACCTCATTCCTGAAGCTTGTCTAAAATGAAAAATAAAAACTTGTGACTATTTGCACTGAACCACAAAAAATAAAAATTAAAAATAACAAGGACTATTTTTAAGAGTAAATATCCCGTATATTGTTTAAAATATTCAAAGTTCTGTTTTTGACATTTATATTCAGAGGAGTCGATTTGTGAATGGTATAACAGATCTTTATAATATTACAGGCAAAAATCAGAACTTCTTAAATGTGCAAAACAGAAATTTTGAGGAATTTAAGATATAACAATAAAAAGAAACTAAACAAAAACAGCATTATATCATTAATTTACATGATAATAAATAAACTTAAAAGCTGCCTTTTATTAAGGTAGCTTGCAATAAAAGTTTCAACATTTACAATTCTTACAGTTCTTGCGGCCCCTGCTTGATTTTCTTCTCCCAGTTTCATGCCGAAGGGGGAGGGGGTCTTGAATGAAAAGTTCTGGTTTGTTTTTGATTTTTCACACAAATCTCCAGCTTCCGGTAATTGTTGCGCATTAAATCATTTGACTTTGTGTGTCGCACTGTCTTTATGTACATGCATTTGTTGTTGGGTTCAAGTTTCAGTGTCTCGCGTTTGTATTACATAGCAGCTGCGTGTGCTGAGGAATATGGGTCTATTCCAGTCTTGGTCATACCTGGGAAAAGTATGTAGGCAACTGGGGGTTGTAAACTAGACGCTGACCAGGCCGTACAGTTACATGGCACCACGTAGCCGGGGTTAGTGGGTGACGGGTGGGTGTGGGTGTGCTGGCTGGGGCAACTCAAACTTCCGAAAGCTCCGTTCTGGTATCCCAGAGAAGAGGGATAGGACAAAGTGCTGGGGGTCAGTCCGTGAGGCATCTCCGTCATCTTTTGAATAGCGCTGGAGCTGAATTGGCTGGGGTCGAGGAAGGAGTAAGGTGCCGAGGTCGGAGGAAGGAATGCACGGGCTTTTTCTGAAGCACTCAAAAGAGAGTCCGTGGCTGAGACTGGGAGCCCTTTAAAGTGATCCGTGTCTCCAAGGTAGGGCAGAGGGAAGACGTACCTGTCTTTCTTTAACAAATTCTTAGGCTTGCGCCTCGGTCGGTACTTGTAGTCGGGGTGTTCTTTCATGTGCTGCGCCCGGAGTCTCTTCGCCTCGTCTATGTAAGGTCGCTTTTCTGATTCAGACAGCAGCTTCCACTCGGCTCCCAGCCTTTTGCTGATTTCGGAGTTGTGCATTTTGGGGTTCTCCTGTGCCATCTTCCTCCTTTGGCCCCGAGACCAAACCATGAACGCATTCATGGGTCTTTTAATATGATCAACTGGCTTTGACATTTTGTTGTATTAGGTTGTTACTTCACGTTGATGTTTCCTTGTTTCTTTTTTGGTAAACAAGTTCGCTATAAAACAGTCAGGAAAAGCTGTTCACCTGTCACGTAGAGTTGAACTGAGCATACCAGGTCTTGAATGGTAAACAAAAATCCAGGTCTCCGGTTTTGCAAACTGCACGAGAGAAAACAATATAGATATAAACAGAAAGACAGGGCTAGAGAAATACCGTTTTAATGCTTATATTAAAAAAAAGCCACATACACTAGATCCAGAAAGGGTACCGAGGTCCGCTGCTGAAAAGTCTTTAAGTGTTTGCGCTTTCCTTGAAGGTGTCTAGCCTTACGAAGCACCTGGCTGGGAAATGAGAGAAAGCTGGTGAATAACAGCCAAAAGCGGCGAAGTTCAAAGGCTGGGTTGGTTTGGTCTGCACGCAATCTGACATAATCACAGGGCGTTAACTCGCCAACCTGAGCACCCAATCAGCACGGAGGGACAGGCGTAATACCTTTACAGAAATATGTGCATTACTAAATACACAAACATTAGTGAGGGTGGGGGGCTCCTTCCGTCCCCAAATCCATTCACTCCAAATGCTACAAACGGAACCCTTCAACCTTTTAATAATAAACCCAGGCTTGGAGGGTAAATGAGACAGGTATGTTGAAAGGGCTCGATTAAACCATGTCTATATGCATTTGAACAAATAAAGTACATTTGTACATCACTGCTTAAAAAGAAAATGTTTCAGCAACCCAGTTTGGTTCACATTTATTTTCCTCAGGAGCATTTCACTTATAGGCTATCTTACAGTTTTTTTTTAATCTTTTAGAAATGTTACACTTTTAATTGTTGTTTCCAAAAAACTTGAAGAATACACACTGCACCCCATTGTCACACAACTGAACATTTAACGAAAATCAAAATAACTCAATACGATTTTAAAGGGTTTATAAAGAAGCATAAACATTTTTTTCAAATGTGCCGTGTTATTTATTTTTTTTAAATCCAAGCTAATTTGTATAATGTATGTATTAGTCACTGAGAGGTCGTATAATAATAATAATAATAATAATAATAATAATAATAATAATAATAATAATAATAATAATAATAATGAAATAAAATCCCACTATACTTTTATAAAGGCTTGGGTTTCTGGGTTAACATTGGCTTAATCCCATAGACAAAACGACTCTGAATTGTCTGTAACAACACTCTGATTTATTCACCATAGACAAAAGAAGAACCGCACTGTTTACTGACCTTTATTTGTCACCAAATATGTGCAAATAGTTAGGATTTTCAGTGGAGGAAACCGCGTACTCAATACTGCAATAACAATACTGGAAATCACCGAGCACGCTCCAGTGA
>NC_081205.1:21531186-21586374 GCF_902713425.1 Acipenser ruthenus
CATTTACTGCTGAAATGGGTTCTCAATTGATTCACCTACTGAATACGGAAGTGGCCAATTACAGTGTATCATCCATCTCCCAGATTTTATTTGGTTATAATACTGACACTGATGCACAAGGCTTGCATTTTGTCTGAGTTATCCTCAGAGAGGAGGCGGAAGGTGGTTTGGTTAAACCACTAAGCCAGATGTTTGAAAACCAAGAACCAGTTTACTGTAAGCATGTGCGGAGTGTGTTTAACTGTTCTTAAAATAAGAACGGAGCATGCAAAAGTATTTACTTTCAGATGTCTAAGTATCATCTTTAGAGTGGCTTTAAAACAAATTATCAAAACCTGTACTTGACAATATTGGAGCAGCATAATGCGTAGGGAGTGAGTAGGCCTACTCATAAAGTACTTTAAAAGGTGTTTGATATACAGTATTATGTTGCTGTAACGAATGTATAGTCCTTAACCAAAGCAACCACACTTTTGTTGTTGCTCTGAATACGTATATGCATTTTTTTTTATGTGCATTCAATTTCAGTGTATGGTAGGTAAGGCACAGTGGCAATAGCTAAAGACCAGGAGGTGCAAGCTTCCTCTGTGATCTCTATTTGGAACGTAGTTCTTCAAATGCCTAGATATTGTAATTTGTCCACAGGGGGCTAGGTTGAGAGCACTAAACTCATTTCACTTGTGTCCAGAGCCAGATTAGATGAAGACTTCCAGAGGTGAAAGGAGTGAAAAGCTGGTGAATAAAGTGCTTGTGAAATTTCTCTGGCCCTGTTATTAGATTGTACTTTCGACTTGTTTAGACATGTGTGTTTTTTTTTTTTTTTTAAACTGATGGGCAATTCCACAGGAAGGTCGACTCAAGGGGAAATTTTTCAAAAACTTATGCTCATTTTGCAGGAAATGTTGTCTACTTCTGGGATTTGTAAGGCATTACCAAAGAAAATGATGGATTACAGGTGAAAACCTACATTTTTTTTGTCTGTAGTCTATTCGCTGGTTACAAAACTTGGTGGGAAATGGTTGGAGTAATTTCAATTTGTACATGTTACTAAAGAATAATAAATGAACCCTGATAATTCTTTCTAAAGCAGACTGTGTCAGGTTAATAAGGGCAAGCAGCTAATTTCATCATCACTCTATCTTATAAAATGTTTACAACAGCACTGACATTTTTTTGTACGTCCGACACCACATTTTAAGTGTTAAATACAGCCACCTGCTGTTCATGTGCAATAAGATATAACTTTTGACTTCCTGGTATGCCATCTTGTGTTCACAACTGAACACGTGGTTGAACAGGTAGTATGATAATCCTCATTCATCCAAGAATACAGGAAACACTAAGGTAAGATATAATCATTGATAGGAAATACTAGTAAGCAAATATTAATCTGATGGAATTTTTTTTTTTAAATCATTCAGAAAAGCTGTTAGTTTAACCTATATATTATACCAATCATATTGATCATAAAAAAGCATGTAAACAAAAAACAGTCAAGGAGCAAAGACATGACTCATAATAGTAGCCGAAAAGTAGCATTGCAAAATGTAGTTACTCACTCCAGTATCTTCTGAGGCTTTCTTTAACTGATCATTTACACCTTTATGACCCGTATCCTTGAATCATTGAAGAGCAAATACCCTGCAATCAAAGTAGTCAAGATCTTTTCAGATGGGGCGAGCTCCCAATTCAAACAGCGGTTCCTCTTCTCAAACCTGTATTTGTGGGAGGAGAAGATCAGCTTCAGTTGGCACTGTTTCGCAACATCTCATGGCATAGGGATTGTTGACGGGATTGGCGGAACAGTGAAGAGATCAGTACGGCGGTACGTTCGTAGTTGAAAAGGTACAAACAACAACACCATTTGCCTTCTACAGAGCAGTTTAGAAGAGTAACCCAGGAATAAATGTCCGGTATACCTCAATAGAGCAAATTGAAGAGGAGAGGAACATGCTTGTTTCACTGGGAAGGAGCCATGGCAATTCCAAATACCTGCATTCGACCAAAGGAAAAGCATGCTACTTGTTTCTGAAATGTCTGACTCCAATCATTTCATGGAGGTGCGAATTAAGGACAAAGATCTGGATGAGACCCTCTGAGTCCAGCAGTCAACCAAATCAAGAAGAGGATTTCTCCTGCAGAGAAGTCTTCTTGGTAGGAGATTGGGTTCTTGTGAGGCACGATGGCAACGTATTTCAGGGAGAGGTCACTGAGCTGAGCAAAATGGAAATGGCCTGATACTCCAGACCACATTCTCTACTTCTAAAAGGATGTAATTAGGAAGATAGAAGCTCCAATAGTTGCAGGAAATGGGGGACAGTTCACTTTCACTACCCCATTTTAGGTTCTACGTTAGCCTATGTAGGTCACATTAGGGTCCATACTGGAGTTTTATATTTTGATTTAGATTAGACTCAATAGCTTTCGTATAGTGACCCCTAGTGACACCTAAACCTATCCATGAGCTTTGTATTGATGTTCTTGTATGTTGTAGGCAGGACAGGCCTGTTGACCACTGAACTTTGCTGTTAATCATGTTCGTATCCTGCATGTAATACTGTATGAATTTTGGGCGTTTAAATACATCTTGTGAGTTTCCATTTCTATCTACACATTGCTCTAGCTGTTACACCGCAATTAAAAATATGAAAATTATGTAATTAAAGCCTTTTACTGTATTACTAACACTTAATACAGAGTATCTATTGTAGCTGCATAAAAGGTTTGATATATAGAATCAATCACTTGAAGTAGTAACCCTTCCATTGAAAGCTTAAATAGTTTTATGAAATTTGGAAAAAAATTATTCTTCGACTCTACAGTCATGTGTGATGTTGTCACGCAAATACATCATGAAACAGCAAAAGGATGTGCTTTTGCAGCACGACTTTAAGGGCAGGGTCAGTCGCTTTCTCACGATAAAAATCGTGCTGGTGGATCACGAGATTTCAGCAGTCAAGATCCAGTTCTGACTTAATCTCACGTAATCTCCATCAGAAAGGCTGTACAAAACACACACACAAAATGTACATTTATGGACTACTTTAACACTAGAACTGCCGTAGTTATTATACTCATACCTACAACCACCGACGGCAGTCATTATCACGGTACATTAAACCTCATCAATATTAAAATGAAAGACAAACTATCGGATACAACTCAAAAGCTTTATTCAAACATCTGCACAGCCGAAACGCCGTAGTTAAATGAACAATTAAACATAAAAAGGTTTATTTTCTAACTTGCCACATATAAAGCACTACTTCAAAAAATGAAAAACTATAATAAAATAAACATTTCAAAAGAAACTAGTTTGTAAACAGGTTTATATACATACAAAACTGTAAAAACAAAAGTAGTTTTTAATCTAAAACGAAAGTAACATGATTTCTCTTGCATGTGTGTCACTCGCAGCACAGAATCCAGGCTGAGCTGCTGCAGCCTGCAGCTTTGCAGTTCTCTGATCAAAATGTTTCTGCTGAAGCGCTGTGGCTAGCTTCAAGATGAAATCTCTCCTACTAATATTTCCCCAGTGCATTTCTTGTACAAAATGACGGAATTGATGGCTGCTAGGTCCAGTAGAGATAACAACAGGCTTGTGTGTGTAATTAATATATATATATATATATATATGTATGTATATATATATATATGTATGTATATATTATATGTATGTATATATATAATATTGTAGGTTATATTTAAAATAAAAACATGTATTGTAAAAGGCGGTTCTAGTGTTAATGAAATGTAACTTTTGGATATTCCACACACGCACACACAGAGACACACACACATACACCCACACACACAAATATAAATTCTAAGTAGTAAAACTTGTACTAAGTAGAAATTATATTTTAGATAATTTTTTTTGTGTGTGTGTATTGGAAAGGTAACCAGACAAACAAGTAGCTAATGCGCAGCGTAATTCAGAATGTGCACGACAACACGTGAATTCGTTTCTCTTGTTAAATGTTTTTATCTTCATGGCAACGCATGAAGCTATCCTCACAATATTTAGAGTCGTTCTTTTCCTACTTAGTAAGCAGACACTGGCATTTCAATATCCCCTCTCCAGAAAGACTATGAATTGAGTAAACTACATTGGTACTGACGTTTTTTTTTCCTAAATCAGAACTGCGTAGCAACGCATTTCCTGAATAGTACGGCAGACACATTGAGGAAAACTGTCATGACTTGTGCATGTAAACGCCACCAGTGATGTATGTCCGACACTAAGAATATGTACGTCCAACACCGAAGAAAAACGTTCCTATTTCAGAACCAATACATAGAATTTGAAATACTTAATCTACAATTCATTACCTTAAGTCTTACCCAAAAAATCAAAATAGAGTTAAGTATCAGTGTCCTCCTAATTCAGAGCGATCTGAATGTTTCTGTACCTATGCTGGAAAAATTGATTTCTCTGAGTACGTCCGACACAGACTGTTTTTAGCACTCCCTAGATTGGATATTTAGTGTTTGACAATTTTGATGTGATGAAACAACAATACTAACAGGGGTATCCATCATACTATAAAAGAAACCCAGCCAGTTGTTACAAGTAAGATGCTATAGGTCTGTAAAGTGTCCGAAATGTACGTCCGACACCGTGGAATTGCCCTGATGAGAAGATTTATACCTTTTAAGGTGTCACATTCTGGGTCTGTGTCAACTGCAATTCTATAGCTGCAGTTGTGTAGCCTCAGTGTGGATACTACAAGAGCGTCACTGTATTGTCACTGGGGTGATTTAGTACTGCCACAGTTTTTAAATAACAGCATAGTTTTGGTTACGCAAAGCCAATTATAGAAGGACAATTGCTGATTAAATTTTCTTAGGCAGAAAATAGGCCAAATAAATCAATGTGGATGTCTGCTGGGGGTAAATTGCCGTAGGGTAAATACAGTGCTTTTCCTGCAGCCAAGAGTGACTTCCAGCACACTTAACCAGAGTGTACAGCAGATTTAATTCCATAGTCCTGTATAAAGAGAACTGCTTACGCATGCCCAACATGTTTCTTGCAATCTCTCTGAACATCCCTTCTTCACAGCTGCTCTTTGAAATCAGGTGAAATTTAACATTCAGTGCCAGACCTCTGGCAGCAAAAAAAAGCTATAAGAC
Source organism: Acipenser ruthenus (assembly GCF_902713425.1). Lineage (NCBI taxonomy): Eukaryota > Metazoa > Chordata > Actinopteri > Acipenseriformes > Acipenseridae > Acipenser > Acipenser ruthenus. The sequence continues at coordinate 21,536,320 of NC_081205.1, forward strand.
TTGTGTTTAATAGCAGCTTAGAAGGCCAGAAGCTCCCTGTAATTGTTTTCAATATTTCTTAAATAGTAAATGTAGAAGGATAGTTATTGAAGTCCCTCCCTTTTCTTTCAGGGTGGGGTTCCTGGTTGTTGGTGCAATGGAGTTACGATGATTTGAACTGTTTCAAAAACACAATATGTGCCTAGGCAGGTCATTTGAAAAACCAGGAGCGAGTACATACTGTTGAATGACTATTGAAACACAGTGAAAGACTGGAGTTTATTAACCTATTGTAGATTACCACAAAATAGCATTTACTGTTCTTTGTAATTTGGTTTTACATCTGGTTTTCAACTACTATTTCCAATTCCATTCTCCTCATTTCATCAGATGAATACTGTAGTATTCTGTGCTGGGCGTGGAATAGTTTTAAAGTCTTTGCATCTAGATATATGTGGACTGGGAGGCTATGTGCTAACCATCTGCCCTGGGGTAAGTGTACTTGGACATGGTGGGTAATTCTATTTGGGAAGCTATTATGGATGCTAATAATAATAATAATAATAATAATAATAATAATAAATAATAATAATAATAATAGTTGTTTATTTAGCAGACTCCTTTATCCAAGGCGACTTACAGAGACTTGGGTGTGTGAACTATGCATCAGCTGAAGAGTCACTTACAACAACGTCTCACCTGAAAGACGGAGCACAAGGAGGTTAAGTAACTTGATCAGGGTCACACAGCGAGTCAGTGAGTGAGCCGGGATTTGAACTGGGGTCCTCCTGGTTACAAGCCCTTATCTTTAACCACTGGACTGTATGTAAGTTGTTGTTTTGCATATTATGTGGAGGTGTTGGAATGTGAAAGGTGGATTTCCTCCCCATCACCACCTCTCTTCAACAAAGGAGCTAAAGCACTGATTCATCTAGGACTGACTGAGCTAAAGAAAAGGCATACTGTTTGTAAACTGACAAATAAGGAAAATATAACGTGCCCCAAGTATAACATGGGTTTGGCTTTGGTACAAAGTGGAGGGTAACTGTTATCTTTTCTTCATAGACGGTGGCAGGCAGTAGGCAGCACATCTTTGTTTAAAAAAAAAAAAAAAAAAAAAAAAAAAATTTAGAAAGTCTGAGAGGGATCAACATGCCACACACAGTGCCGGGCGGTAAAGAAGGCATGTGAACCAACCAGGAATCTGACAGCCGTGTTAATTGAATTGTGGGAAAATGCTAATACAAGTCGGTCTAAATCTTGTGCAGCTCCAGCATATAGTACTGTGGTGGCATTCCTATTGATTCAATGGCTGGAAAACAGATCAATGTTTTACTAGCCTGGGCTTCAATGAACAGAAACTGCCTACAGAAAAAGGTTTAAAATACTTTTTGAATAGCAATCTTTTCTTGGCACCTTATGTCTGATTTATCAAGGTCTTTTATGTAAGAGTACATTTCACCATTCTGTGAAAGTAAAAACACATTATAAACCAGAAACTTCAGAAGGTCAATATTAAGGACTCATTTCACATATAAATTAAGAAAAACTGCGTAAACTGTCGTGTCACCTATTTAAAAAAAAACAACAATCTGGATCCTGTTGACATGCAGAAATCACTCACAAAAAAGGTCAGTGGAATGGTGGGAGGATACAGAGAGATACTGTGTGTATATATATATATATATATATATATATATATATATATATGCGTGACTGTCCATGAAAACCCTCCCAGCTGAATCTAATAACATGAAACATGAAAGGACAAATGCAAACCATGTCCGAACATAATCTGCCAAATCTGCTAAATGAGAGTTTGTTACCTCTCTAAATTGCTTAGGGAAGTTTGGAATTCTTGTTTTGTCACATTCCTTTTCAGGACAGCGTGGTGTTAATAATTAGAAAAGAAAAAAAAACTGTTCTCCCCAGTGTCGTCCAGCTCAGAAAACTCGAGGGGTGTCCGATCTTATTAACGAACAGGTGGAACCATGACAGAGAACGATAGTGATCCCAAAGCACCTGAAGCCATGATCACACTGCTCACAACCACAGTCTTCATGCTCTCAGTCCCTGATAACAAAAGAGATTATAATGTAGACGTTGAAACAGAATTTTACACCTCAAGGGCATAAAGCTTATCAGATCTATGTTGTGTTTTATTTGGGGTGGGGTGTTATGTCTCAGCAAGTCGAAAGTCCAATCTAATAACAGGGCCAGAGAAACTTGGCAAGCACTTTATTATCTTTAAAGTTACACATTGGCTCCATACTGGTGCAATATATATTTTTTATGTTAAACACTGAGAGACCTATTTTGAAGAAACATTTTGGGAATAAAGTGATTTAACAATATAAAACTAGCAAAGAAATACTTGGAACAACGATTTAACTACTCCTCCCAGCAAATAAGTTGTTTCTTGCTTGTGTAATACCGTTCTGTTTTATTGAAAATAGGTTGTGGTAAGTAAGTGGACTACTGTATGGAACATTGACTGGCTAGCTAAGATTGTTGAACAGTAGGAGGGCTAGATGTCATGGAAAGCTAATTCACTAGGCCCCCATGCTTCTCTCCTTATGAAGGCCTGCGTTTGAATCCAGCTTGGGTCACATGTGAAAATAATCTCTGCTCCCAGCACTCACATTTTTTCATATCATAAATCTGCCATACAATTCATCACAATTTTCAGTTGCTGGTTGAGCGAAGCCTTGGAGTAAATGGTGTTCAGGTCAGGAGGTGCACTTGCTGGCAGAGCTTTGAGGGAAACTCTAATGGCTCCCATGGGCATAATGCCTGTAGCCTGTGTAATTTTAATTTACCTTCCATTACCACTTAGTTTGCCCTTAAAAGTGAGGTCTTGTAAAGTGTCTGTGCTTGACTTTGAAACATACAACTGTGTTTTTTTTTACTGTGATATTCCAGCTAGGAGATGGTCTTTTTAATTTTCACAGCTACTCTTACAGCTGCATATAGTGTCAGGCCTTCAGCCCTTTCTGCCACCAATTACAGTATGTGTTCTTGGTAATATGCCAGTAACATCATGAACATTAAGACTGCACATTTCTTAATTAAGTACCCAGCCACCAGAGAGTAAACATCCTCCCACTTGTGGTTCAGGATTGACAGCTGAATATTCACCACAAAAAATGTTGCACCCTTTCTTGTTGATGTCCAGTTCTCTCCATTGCTTTTCTGTAGATAACCCTGGTTTTGGTCATCGTTTACTTGCTAAATGTTTGCTGTTTTTTTAACCTCTTTCACCCTAGTGCACTGTTGTTCTTTTCATTTGTTTCAGGTTTGTGTTGATACAAATATATTCACATCTTCCAAGACATTGGAGATGTTTGTTTAGTGTAACTGGAACAACACTCATGACAGGACATTTTCAAAAATGTTTCAGCTTGTATTTGATCAAACTGAGGGGAGGACACTTTCAGTACTATACTGGAAACTAAAATGTTGCACCTCAGCTGGGCTATCCTGGGAAGTCAGATTATAACCCATGTTATTACACCTGCAAGTGTGACGTATAACAATTGCATTGGATCCCAGAATTCTCTGTGTTGTTACAGCAGCCTAACAATGAGCATGTGATATTACATCTAAAGCCACAGTCCTACGGGTTAGATTAAACACAAGCTCTTCTAATAGACTGCAGACAATATGTGCTCAGCTCAAACTGCTATAGGGTTTTTTTTTTAAGAAGATAGGAAAATTCCACTTAAAGATGCCAGTTCCCTGGTGGAAGTGAAGCATTAAATCTTACAGTTCACTGGCATGTCCTTAGGATTGGCTTCTCAGTCCAAACATGCTGGTGGAATAACATAACTCCTGTATTGCTGCACAGACCGCTATCGTTTGCCCCCCCCTGTGTGGGCTTTGCATTAGTCAAGAGTGTTTACAGTAATAAAAAATATCCTGCTGGATAAATTAGATTTTTCCTTGGCAGTGTCCAGTGCGGTTTTAGTTTTCATTCTTTCTTCCTTCCTTTTTTTTTGAGAGATTTCCACTGTTAACCAGCTTCCAGTTTTCTGCCAGTAGTCTGAAAAGTCTACTTGAAGAATTCTGTCATTTGCAGAGGACCTACTTAATGTGTGTGATAGCTATTAAGTAGATGCAAGTTCTCCAAACTGCTTTCTGCCATTTAACAACATGTAATATGGCTTAATCATTCCAGTTAAGCACAGTGTATTAAGTAATCTATGGCAATACTATTTGTAAACTGTAGCACCTAGGTTCTCCATCTTTTAGCTCTAGCCACTAGGCCACCCTGCATATATTTACAAATTCCAATGTAATTTGTGAACCACTCCAGTGCTCCTTTATACCACAGTGCTATAAAATATTTCTGTGGTGTCTGCTTGGCAATATACTGAAAGTTCTTTGATTTAGTTTCTAATTTGTGTTCTGAGATTTCTTTAAAAACATTTAAGAATTTTGAGATAACATTTAATATGCTTTGGTGTTAGTTGGGTACATTCTAATTACCAGTACTAGATTTTTTTTTGTTTTGTTTTGTTTGTTTGTTTTTTGTAGGATATCCTTTACTTGCCCAACATTACCACACTTAAGAAATGAGGGAAAAAATCTGAAGAAAACAACATTCTGTCACTTTGTGTCTAAAGAAAATGGTAAAGTAATCTTGCCTCTGATCCTGGGTGGTTTGTGTTTAGATAAAATATGCTCCATCCAGTGCACTGACACCTGGCATAGCGTGTGTGGGGTGCAGTGCTGCCACTGATGCGCTTTATCAGTTAAACAATCAAAACAAAGCAAAAATGCAGATTTGCTGTATATATTCACTGCGTTGGTTAAACGGAATTTCTTAATGCAGGCTTTGCTATCGCCCTACCCACTCACACCCACATACCACCCAGAGGGAGAGACGTACATTCCTTCCACTAGTTAAAATGGCCACTTTTGAAATCTTCCATGCATTCCCAGTAGGTTAATTTACTGCTTGAAAAATTGAACCAAGTAGCTGTAATCCCAGTATCAGAAGCTACTTCACTTCCTAAGTGGCACTTGATGTTAAGATCAAAGGTGGGGGGAGGCTGTGATGTTTAACAAAGTAGTTGCAAAATGTAAGCCCCTGTTGAGAAACAAGAGAGGGAGATTGTGTCTCTTGTGGCAAATGTGATCAGTAATGTCCTTCAGAGGAGGCTGTGTGGTCCAGTGGTTAAAGAAAAGGGCTTGTAATCAGGAGGTCCCCAGTTCAAATCCCACCTCAGCCACTGACTCACTGTGTGACCCTGAGCAAGTCACTTCACCTCCTTGTGCTCCGTCTTTCAGGTGAGACGTAATTGTAAGTGACTCTGCAGCTGATGCATAGTTCACACACCCTAGTCTCTGTAAGTCGCCTTGGATAAAGGCGTCTGCTAAATAAACAAATAATAATAATAATAAACAAAGTGGGCAGCCAACAATAAAGGTCTGCTTTTTGATGAACCAGTGTGCAGTGAAGATTAATCTCTGAATAGGTGTTACACATAATCACCAAGGGCTTAAATATAAGATTGAGCAGAGGGCTCATGAAGGGGACAGAATTCCATTCTTACTCTTGGTGTATTTTAAAGCAAGGGTACCTTTTATGAAGTTGAATAAAAGCATTGTAATGATCTAAAATCAGCAGTAAAGCACTGTTCCAGGGAGGAGACAGTTAAACGATTACTCTGGGGAGTCTAATTGACTATATTCCTTTTTGGAAATTTGCCATAACACTTGCTTCAATAAGCATTTGCTCTTTACACTTATGGCTGTGCGAAGGGAACTGGCATTACAGTTGAGTTGCTCTATAGCCTGCCAGCTTCACTCTTTCAGGTCACTGAGCATTTGCTGTTTCTCACAGACGTGATTTAAGTAATACATGCTCTGTCAGTTTGGGCTTGCTAGGGTTTCCACGTTCAGAACAGAATGGTGTGTTTATATTGTGTGTGTCATGGCCCTTCAGGCTGGCCCTTTCTTTTAAAAGGTTTCGATAAGGGGAGATAGGGAGCATGTGGTTGAGGACTTTCCCTTCAGCAGACACTAGAACCCTGCGTTTGGTCGCACGCTTAGACTTTTTGCCAGGGTGGGGGTGAACTTTTCACCCTGTCAGGTTTGTGGCGCACTGCATCATATTAGAGTTGTGAGGGATAGCTGGTGGTTGTGCTCTGTGGAGTGATCAAAGGCATGATGTGATTAGCACAAATAGCTTTGGATTGGAAAGTACCGGTATGTCCTAAATGAAGAAGCCAACACTTCTAAAAATGTAACAAAAAAAATGTTCTGCAAAACTGTTTTTATTAAAACATTTGTTTAGGTGGTTTCCTTCCTTCCTTCCTTCCTTTCTTAAAACTAGATAAACGGCATTATACAAGAAAATACTATTCATTTGAGCCAGGTGTATATACTGTTTTCAAACATTACAGTTTTAGTCCTGAGTCAAATTTGCTCATTGTTTCCGTCACAATTGGGAAATCCAGAAGTTGCAGTGTAGGAAAAAATATTTGCTTCATTTGTGCTGTGCAGGAGTAAAAAATAACACAAACGAAGCGCCATGAACTCCTGACAGCTTTATTGTCTTCTGCATTGAGACACGCAGGGAGCGAGAGACATGTTGAAGTGAAGCTGTGTATTTATTTAAACAACTTCATATTCTTGACATTAAAATTCTTAAATATTTATGGAATTATTATTAGAAAGTCCTTTCAAAATGCACATGTATTTGCCTCCCAGTTTTATTATTCATAAATAAATAAATCCATTTACTGCCTACGCTGCCACCAGGTTCAGAAGTAACTGTCCGAGGACATGTCATTCTTTAAAAAAAGAACATAGTTTGTCACTTCATTACCTATAACATGGATAGAGGACAGGTTCAGCTAGCTGTATACAGTGCCAAGCCCAGAGAGACTTGGTTTAGTTTTACAGCGTGTCTGTGCTGGGTAGGGTACGAAACTCAAAGAGAAAGGCTGTTCTTAAGCTCATGTCAAACCTATTGGAGCGCAGCATGTGGGATGCTGCTTTGGAGCTACTAAGCTGATGAGTGGCATGGGAATCGCTAGATAAATAGCACATGCTGTGCTATGCAGATCTTGGATAAGACACTGCTGTTCCCAAGGGAAACCATTTTTGTGCAAGTGATCAAGAATAAAAACCTAAACCTTGCATTGATCAGACTTTCTTTCCGGTTAAAACAAGATAAGCAAATCTGCCAGGTAAATGCATTTAGCTTTAATAAATGTTTAAAATTATTTTAGTTTTCAATCCTCTCAAAACAATGTTACTAATGTACATGTGGAAATCTGTATATAATTTGTTGTACCCAATCAATAGTAAGAAATTAACTACATTGAAGTTTATGATATTTGAAGTTTATATTTGTTTAATTATTTCCAAACCTAATGCTTTGACTTGATTTATTCTGAGGTCAGTTTCCTTAAGACATCTTGCCATGCAAACTCAATTTAACCTCAAAGCATTTTATAGAGGAATATTTTATACCATAGAGTACATGCTTTTCGTCTTAAATAGAAGTCATTCCTAATCAATTTGAAGCAGTCCGTTCATTTATTTGCCTTATAATGTTACCATAATTATGTTGCATAGTTATCAAAGCCAATTCCGCAAATCAGATTTTTTTTCAACCATTCTTTGATCATGTGTAGAAACGATACTAGGCAAATGCTACAATTGTTTTTAAAACACGGTCAATCATATTTGTAACCTTATGGTTAAATTGGCTTTACAAATTGTGTAACGCCAAGCACATGGTCACCCTGTAAGAAAAAAACAGAAATCATGTTGACCTCACAAATAAAGGAATATTCTACAATTGACATGTTAATCTCCATTAGAAAAACACAATGTATTATGTATACAATGGAGGACAATAGCGCCCACCTATAGCATTACAGGACTGACAGACACCAGGTGATGCTAAGCGGCCCCCATTTAAAACAGTCTTAACAGGGATGTGTTATTACTCGAGGAACAAAATCAGAAATCACAAATGACAGGAACCCTCTGTGCCTGCAGCCAAAAGTACAGTTATGAAAGACTGCAGTATTTTGTTAGAAGAATGAACACGAATACAAGGCCTTCCACCACACAGGTCCAGAGTATCTCTCCAACCTGCTGACCCACTATGTCCCTACATGCAAGCTGAGGTCCTCTGACTCAGGCCTGCTGGTTATACCCAAGCAAAAGCGCGCCACACTCGGAGAGCGCTCTTTTAGCTTCATGGCCCCGACTCTCTTGAACTCTCTCCCAGCTTTAGTGTGTGCAGCTCCCACTATCACTTGCTTCAAATCAACTCTGTTCTCTCTTGCTTTTAATGCTCTCTAAGCCTGGTATCTGTTATTAGCTGTTGTCTGAATTGCTATTTCAGTTTTTTTACTCCATCTTATCTGTATGATTCTGCTTGACACAATTATTCACAATGTTTAGAATTCACATCTTACGTCTGTGGTTTTAAGACTATATGGGACCAGGAAGGATGCTGAGCCCCTGAAAAATGTGCACATGCAAAAATAAATAACCTTTGATGCACACAATATTGCAAAAGAGACTTCTAAATGTAAAAAGATACTCAAGTGGGATTTGTGGTTCCAGCAGTGCTGCGTGAGAGTCTGTGTCACACGCTGAATTGTGAGGAGCTTGAAATCCGTGTCAACATATTCTATTCCCTGAGTTCTTTATATCTAAAACTCGCTTCCTTTGTCCGGGTTTGTGTGTTTAGTGAAGCCTAAACAAACAGCAGGTGTCTGAAGCTGACAAGCTCTGCTGTGTGGATTTAAGTCTGCAGTTACAACTGTACTAGGTATTAAATGGCAGTAAAAAGCAATATCAGATATATCCACAGTGAGCTTTTTGGAAAGCTAAGCACAAATAAGACAGTGATTCTTATTTGTGACGTACAGGTTTTCTGTGTATAAGGCCGAAAGAATCGAAGTTATTTGGAGGCCAGGTGGCTAAAAGATTTATGCTGCAGATGTGATGCCTTGAGACTCTAGCTTTTTAAATGCCAACTCATGGACAGTGCTCTGTTACTCTACCGTAAAATTACCTCTTCTTTTACCATGTCCTATCCTTGAAACTGGACATAATCATGATTGGGTTACCTCGTCGAATTCTCATTTTTTGGTGAACTAAGAAATTGTTTCAAAATGTTTTTTCTAGTGTTTTACAGCATCCTGATGGAACCAACTGATTGTAGTTTGAACAGCTGACTTCATCTTTATGTTTTTATCTGTCATGGATGCAATAATGGAATAGCAGAATGAGGAACTGTCCTGTTTACCAAAGGTAGTATAGCTCGGTTTACACCAAGTCATTGTGACTTTCAAAAGGCTTAAAGTCTGAAATTTTTTTAAATGATAAGGTGGTATCACTACATTATAGGCCTGTGTTTCCAGTGCACGTTTCCTTGAATAGAACACCGGTCTCCTGCTCCTCCTCTGGGGCCTGGCTTAAATCCAGGCAGGGTTCTATGAGCTGTATTGCAGTGCTCTCTGATAGATCCACAAAATAAAGAAATCACACCATCTCTCTGTACTCTGTATTGTGTCAAGAATCTGTTTACAGCTGTATGTAATGGATGTTGCGTTTGCCTGAGTGCAGTCAGTGCACTTTGTAACAGTTTTCCACGCTCTGCAAAGCAAACAGCATTGTTCATTATATGAAGAGGGCTATAAAGGCATATTTTCATTAAGGTTTACTCACTTTCCTCAGGCAAAGCTCAACTGAAGAAATTAAGCATTTAGACATTAAAGAGAAACAAACAAAGAATATCCCTTTTCACACAGAGCACCAAAGGGATATAACTGGTGAGGTTTTTGGGTGCCAGTCTTCCCAACACATTTATTTTATGGCTTGTTGCCAGACTTGACCAATTCATTTTTTCTGTATGTATCATCCAGAAACGTTCTAATGAGGCTTCTTTTGCAGGACTGGAGTTAAGGTATAGAAGTGGACACTTGGAGTAAGGAAGCAGAGGGTTGTGATTGCAGGGTTTCAGATATCCTAGGAAACTATTATTGTATCATTGCTGCATTAATCATTTCTATCAAAAACAAAGCCAGCCAGATGGTCCTGCTTTGGAAGAGGAAATTACACATTTATATTGTTTGGAATAACATTCTGCTGGCTTCATTTATAAGAGAAGAGAGGAAAAATAAGAACCTTACATTTATTACCAGAGCTCAGTGATCAGCTTTAGCAGGCAGGGAGTAATTCCAGTAAGCCCAGTGGTTTTAACTGAGCAATAAAAAAGAATAATTGTTGAACTAGGAAACATGCCTTTTTTTTTTTTTTTTTTTTACAAATCTCTTGATTCAACAGAAAAAGTGTGTGCTTCACTAAAATTATTATTTGGAGTATGAGGCTGTGTAGTCTGATGGTAAAAGAAAAGGGCTTGTAACCAGGAGGTCGCCGGTTCAAATCCCGGCTCACTCACTGTGTGACCTTGAGCCAGTTACTTAACCTCCTTGTGCACCGTCTTTTGGGTGAGACGTTGTTGCAAGGGACTCTGCAGCTGAGGCATAGTTCACACACCCTAGACTCTCTGTAAGTCTCCTTCGATAAAGGCGTCTGCTAAATAAACAAATAATAATGATAAAAATGAATCATCCTCCGCTTGAATTGCTAGTTTCTATAATGTATTCCTACTGGTAGGATGTATTATATACCTAGAAAGAATGACCTTTAAACAAGTGTATGTGTTATGAGAGAGATCTAACCAGTAACAGGATGAACTGATAAAAGTCTGCAGAATTTTCTGTTATCACAGCACTTCTAGTATTTTCATTTTTGTCCTGATTCGGTATGCAATTTGAGAACCATGGGTCTATGAAAAGCATCATGCTGGTTTCTTCTGTTCTGCAGAGCTAGGATAGAATTATTGGAAGAATTGCTAAGAAGAATTTAGATTTGAGTCATTTCACTCTACATGGAAATATATATTAAACAGCATTTATATTATGTCCTTTTCATGTAGCTTTGAAAAGGCTTTTTTTTTTATTCTCTCTAGAACGTGTTGTTAACCACATACCTTGTAAATTGTTCCTGCACAATCTGTATCGTGTTTTTTAATTCAGTGCTCATTATGTTTGAGAGACAGGTGCACTGTCTGCAGGTAATAGCCATGAGAGCTTCCCTTTGAAGTTGAGACCGCCAAACTCCATTACTGCATGACCTGAACTGCACTGCTGCATTTGGACCCAGGTCTCCAGATGTAAAAAAAAAAAAAAAAAAAAAACGAGGCTGAGGTTCTGTTTAGCTGTTTTAAATTCTCTCCTGCACATGTTAGCAATCTTAATCTATTTTGAGAATTGTTCAGTCAAAACAAACCGTTTGTTTTAAGGAATTTTCCTACAGATGTGTCCTATTTCTTAATATTGACTGTGTTTTTTTATTTCTTCAATTTTTTTTTTGGTTTGCTTGTTCCGTTCGTTCTGTATTGGTCGGATTTTAACCATTTGTAAGTCACATTTGAAAAATAGTTTCAGCATAAATGGAAATGGAAATATAATATATATATATATATATATATATATATATATATATATATATATATATATATATATATATATATATATATATATATATATATATATAAGGAAAAAAGAGCTTTAGACTGTATTCCTTAACATGAAATGTATATAATTAATGGTTACAGATGGTTATTTTTTTAATTTAATTGTTATGCAGTCAGTTTGAAAAGCCCCAATGTTCCTTTGAGAGGAAAGAGCCGACCAGTTTTTGAAGAATTGATTCTCGTACATATTTCTGCTGACTATCCAGATGAATCGTGATGTATTTGGGCTCTGAAAATGGGGAAATACTGAAGGTACAATCTACTGTTTAGCATTTTGTTAGGATACAGGGTAGGTAAATGAACAAACCATTGTGCAAACCAATCAACTGTTCTGTAATCAACCAATCAACTGTTCTTTTTTAGTTGTCTTACATATCACATATGCAATACATTTTTAATCCCATAAAATGACATTATGTGTGTATTCCAGTACATTTACTGAATACAGGCTTAAAGTTTTGTATTTACCAAGGGAAACATTTCACTACTGCCATTGTAAAATTCTTCTCCACGTATAAGCAATTCAAACTGTCATCTCTCCTTACACCATTCACAGAAATAATGATGTTCCTTATTCTAATTGAACCCCCAGTCTTTCAGTATGTACAGTAAGTCCCTGTGGTAATTTCCGCTTGTCTTGTATTCTACATCAATTTGTGAAGAAAAGATTCTCTGTGCCTATAATGGCATAGTTAACGATAAAAAGGGATTTTCTAAATGGAATTTTAATTGCTGCTCAAACTTTGTTAGTGCTTTGTATTTCCAAATTACGAAAACGAAATCTCGAATGATTCATGGGAAATCAAACAAATGAAAGGGGATTACATATTTCTGTTCTGTCTTGAGTTTTTTTCTGTTGTGGCATTTCAGTAAAAGTCTATGGAATGCATTCTGCTGTTATGAATATTTACTTACCGTTAGATTTTCCGTCTTAATACAGTGTTCGCATATATGCCTATAAGGTTCTATTTCATGTTGTTTTACCTTATTTATTGCATTTAATTACATTTTTCCTTTGAAGTACTGTATCAGTGACAAACTATATTGTATAACATGTGAGTGCTGCATTTTCATTTATACTGGGCTACTGCAGATTGCAGATCTAATAGACTTTGAGTGAGGGATAATGAGTGTTTCTGTATCCAAGACTGATGGACCGTTCTGTAGAATGTACTTTACTGTACATTTCCACCTACCAATTTCCCTACAGAAATTAGAGGTGATAATCCTAGAAGAATGGTCCGATATGCATCTAGAACAATTAACCTCCTGAGTTGTTGCAATGAATTCAAACTGCCTGACTATCCATGGTAGTCCATGGCACTCTTGACAGAGTTATAACAGGTGTTTCTAGTGTTTTGTCAAACTCCTTTTGCTTTCCACTTTCTGTTTCTTTTGTATGTCTGCTTGCTTTTGTTTCTTATTGGTTTACCTTGGCATTTATGATTTGAGTCTGCATCTTATAAGCTGCTTTGCATAAATGCCCCGTGATGTTTGGCACTGTGATGTCAAGCTAGTGAATTCTGAAACAAGAAAAGCCCATGAGCAGCTATTGTTTCAGGAATTCAACCCCTAGCAGGGCTCTTCTAATGGTTCTATGGTAATAATAAAGGTGTTTTTATTTATTTTTATTATTTTTTTACAATGATTCCTTTTTTAGTTGACTGTGAGGAACCCAGTGTTGCCCTGTCTGTGTCCTAGCCCTGACATTGTGACACATACAGACTCCTGTTGTTTTATTGATAAGCCCAGTCTGTGTGACGCCAAAAAGGCCTCTAAGCCTATGGGTATCTCATGAACTGCTAGTCCTTGATGGAGTCTCCGCTGACTGGAAAGGACAGGGCCTGATAAAGCATTGCAAAATGGGATCAATAGGGGTCTGAGATGCAGGGATATTGACATCAAACCAGCAGAGACTGCTATAGGATACCATTGCAGCCTCCTGTGCAAGCCTCTGTCCTGGTTTTGGGAATATCTTGTGATGGTTGCCATTGATTTTCCAGTAAAATTCCAAGGGGAACTAAGTGAAGGTTTCAATTTGGACTGATTGCTTAGCACATGGACACTAATAGATGGAAAGATTAAATTTTAAAGGAAACGAATAAATAAGTACATTTAACACACCAAGAATTGAGTTTCAGGTGGCAGTTGTTTATTGAGATATTGACCATTTTTATTTATTTAAGACTTAAAAGGGAACTCTACATTTTATTTCTTATAGAAGTGTCTCTCTTATTTAGAAAGTAGCCCTATTGAGACCCAAGGCAAATTCTTACTGTATCTAAAGGTTATAAAAATAAAAAAGTGCCCAGTTAAGAGTTATGAAAAGTGATGTGAAAGTTGATAATTACACGCATTGCGGTGGCCTTTGTCTAACGTGGTGTTAGAGTTTATAAGGTTTGATTAAATGACAATTGTGTGTTTTGTGGCAAGAAGTCTGGAAAGACTTTGTGTACTCCTTAGACGGAAGCCTAGAGACAGGATGCTAAAACCATCGCATGCAATAATTAGTGGTTGTCAAACACTTAAGAGATGCAAAGATGTGTTTTGATATCAGCAACTGAAACTGACCACCATTGAATATTGACTTTTTGAAACTAGGAAGTAGTCTAGACTTTGTGTCTGTCTAAAGATGGAAAGTTGTCAACCTGCTAAGTACTAAATACAGAATGAAACTGTGTTGCTACACTTCGAGGTAACTTAGAACTTGCCAGATGCTTCCGTTTTTGTGTGGTTTTTTTTATGTTTGTTTTTTATATTAAAAAAATAAATACAATAAGGTATCAAATTTAAAAGCCACCCCAAACACAAAGTAAAATTTTAGTATTCAAAATAAAATAACTAAATCATAATTACAGTAAGAAAAACAAGTAATTTATGATTCAGATCATAAGAATGTGTTTCACATAAAGGGCATGTTAATTAAAACCCTTCTCCACAGTTTCCAAACCAGTCTTGGGGACTATCAAAAGCCTATAACAATAACAATACAATCTTAAAAGTCTGTTCTAAAATATTCTGGGAGCAAAAGGAGATTGTCTAAGACAGATGTAATATATTCACTGAACTTTGTACAAGTCAAGGCAGCAGATACTTTTACAGTGGTTTTCAGTTTGAAAGTCTAAGATACAAAATGAAAGTAGGCAAGACTGGAGTCCTCCTAAGGTTAAGTCAGTGACATCTCTGACCACTGACCTCTGACCTCGCATTTAAATACAACCTAAACATGCTCACCCATTTTGGGATTTCATGGATTTCCTAAATTACTCAGCAATGACGAGAAAGGATTGTAATTGTGTTATCATCTAACTGACCTCGATAACATTTTTTGTCTGTGACAAACATTTCAGCTGATGTAGGTGGTGAAGATGTTATCACGTATTTACCATGTTTAGACCTGGGAGACTTCACGCCAAAGTAGATTCAATCGACTGCATCTTGTTTTTTGTTTTTTGTGATGTTGTAATAACTTTTTTTTCTTTTCTTGCGGTATGCGAAAGAAAGTTTCCTATTGTTTTATGCCAGTTTCTGTATGATGTTGTAAAGGTCTTTTAATTAAATGTATTGGCGCTTTCAATACAGATATGAAAGAATTTTGTACTGGCTCCAAATATTTTAATTTACAGCCTCTGAATAAACTATGAAATATCACCTGTATTTTCTGGGAAACTCACAGTGGTGAACCATTTCATATAAAGAACCATTCAAAGGAGTGCAGGCAAAAAACATAAATAAATAATATTAATAATAAAAGTAAACCATGCAGTTAGAAATATACCAGTACACCAGTGTTCTTTTATTTGTTTTTTGGAAGATCCAATTACATATTTGTACAGTGCTTTCCATTCTGTGCTATGGGGGGCAGGCATAGTTCAGACCGAGGCCTACTTCAGACCAGTGAAAAGCTTATAACTGGTTTCAGATTCATTGTAGGTTGCTTCAATGTGATGTGATAAGCCAAAGAGGTCATTTCTTTTGACAAATTGGGAGTGGTGACTGTGCTCAGCAGCTGTTCACAGTTTAAAAACCACTTTTAAGAATTACATGATTGCACTAGGGCTCTTTATTCTGTTAACTCACAAATATGAAAAGCAGCTTTGTTGGTGAGGGAAGGCTATCAGGAGTTAAGTAGGTGGCACATGTTCTGCTGAGCCTGAAGGTTATACTCTGGTTTAGGGGCAAACTTGGATCAGGACCATCTGCCAATGTGTCGGCATGGTGTGTGGGGGTACAGTAATCCAAGGTTATGCCTGTTTTCTGAACTCCTCTACTTGGTTTATACCAAGAACACCCTAGGAACTTCTGTGAAGCTATACACCAGAATACTGTTGTATTATCAATACAGGAGACTCTGCATCGTTTCAGAGGACTATCCAGGGTAATTTGGGTTTATTGGAAATTAGTCATTTTTTGATAACAGCCTGTGCATTCTTCTTTTTAAGTACATTTATTTTTGAAAATTAACTATAATGTTGTGGCAGGAAACACTTGATTTACCTTCAAAGAGAGTCTGAAAAGCAAATAGATCAACAGCAACACAGGGGCTTGTAAATACAATATCCGTTGTATTTACAATGAGGAATAAGACTTATGTTTGGTGGTGGCAGTAAGGTTTCTTTTTTGTTCCTGAAATTCCAATATAAAAAATGTTGTATCCAGCAGAATTACAGAGGTCAAGGTTCTGCACTGTTCCTCCAAGTGGAAATCAGGAACCAGACTTGATTCATTGCCCTCATTTCAGTGAGAAACAATTTATCCTTTTAGACAAGGCAAAAAGGGGGGAAGGGTGGGGGTTGGGGGTTGGGGGTTGGGGGTTGGGGTGGGGGGAGAGGAGTGTGTGTCAAAGGGTAAAGGTCAGGCGGTTCACTGCTGTGCTTTGCATCACAGGAGGAGGCCTGAGGGCAGATTCAGCTGAGCTCTTGTTAACGTGATTAAGTTGCAACTTCAAAGGCGACTCCTGTGTGTTATACAGTCATTTATCAAGCCGGTGTCTTAATATAATCTCGCTCGCCCTGAGATCTGACTGTAAGAAGTGAGAACCGGAGAAGGCTGATTATGATGGCTTTGGATGGCAGGTTGGAAAAAACGTGTGCCTCTTGTGTTTTAGTACCTGTTTTTGCTTCTTTGAGTCGGAAAGTACGCTGTAATTATTCATCCGGGCTGAGTGTATTGGCCAATGAATGAGAAAGGGAAAAGGGGCAGCAAGGGGTCACTGTTCCCATAATCCACCAGTTGGCCATATATTAACTGCAGGGGCCAAGTCTTGGTGGGAATAAAAAGGAGGCATAAAATGGTGTAAGACTACTGAAGAATCCATCATGCAACTGTATTTCACATATATAAGTTCTTAGTTGGGCTGAATTGTATTTAATTTGTTTTTAGTTTATTTTAGTACATTGTATAATGTATATCTATCCATAACTGAACTTCAGTAATACTGATAGAAACTGAGTTTCCATACTGTGAACACTGAAAGATGGTTTGTTTGTTGGTTTGTTTGTTTGTTTGTTTGTAGAATATTACTGAAGGCCAATTTATTGCCAAACTCAACAAACCTTTGGCCTCTTTGACTGTGTCCTTTGTTTAGTTTACTTCCTTGTTGGCTACAACCAGCGGTGTTTCTAGCTCCTCCAATCACAATCCATTCATCATTCTGTTATGTAAAGCAAGCCAGTGAAATTGATCAGGCAGGCCACTGGAGCGCAGACCTGAAGAAGTATTCTACATAATCAATTTAAATGCACGATCAGTTCAGTTTTAGCTGGACAACTAGTATACCAAGTATATAATTTAGAAGTTCATAAGTAGGGTGTATCTTATATAAGAGATAACATCTCGTACAGTTTGGGTGAGAAGACAGCAAATCGAAACGGAGTGGTTCTGGCTGGTCAGATTATCTGAAATGACTTCTCTTTTATACTAAGAGACACTTCATGTGACCAGAGAGTTTGAGCAGAGTGTGAGCAGAACGAGCCAATTGTATGGAGTGAAGGAGCGGAGCGGACATTTCCGGCCCACGCTTTCACAGTACTGAGAAGAACTGAGCATGTTTTTATTTTTCTTAAATACATGTTCGGCCATTAAAAAATAAAATGAAATAAAATAAATGACAAATACAGATGCAGTCACTTTACAGTATTTTCCATCATGCCTGTGCATGTTCACCATTAATTTTCCAGTTTTAAACCAAAATTAGGCCCTTTTATGTTTTACTTGAGAATTGCATTTAAAAAAAAAGCCTTTTTGTTCTTTTATATTCAATGTGATTGGCGTTGCACATAATTCATCTGTCTGGGTTATTATATAGCCTATATTGTTCTACGTTTATGCCCCAATACAACACTGTGAATACAGTTTATATTTTCTTCACCCTTAAGGATAGTTCATACAGGGTGGTCCGTTCGCCCCGTTGAGACTCACTCATATGTGTAAGTGGGTTGCTTTGAGGTCCCTATGAGATATTCGGGTACAAATAAGCCCAGTATAAAGCTAATTTGATAAGAATCAGATGCAAAGTTTGAAATAGGTGACTACACCATACACAACACCGTAGAAATCTGTTAAAAACCTGTTAAAAACCTGTTAATTGCAGGATGGTATTTCCTAACTTTTTTACTTTTATTTTCAATTTACACATTTTGTCAGTATCAGTCAATAATAATGAGAAAGTGTCTTTGAATTGAATTGGGTAAATTCTCTGAGCACTCTGTCGGCTTTTTCTTAGCTGATCGACTGGGGATTTTTTTTTTTTTTTTTACTTGGGTCAAACTCTGCAATTTATAATCAGGAAGATTAAATAGTGTTCCTTTCTGAATGTACATTACATCTGCAATCAGCAACACAGTGGAGGGGAAAAAACGGCTCGTTTATTTATTTTAATTTTTAATTTTTTTTAATACCACGTGAGCGAAGCGGAGCGTGCCTATTTTGTCTAGAGTGGGGGTGCGGAGCGGGAATCACAAGCTGTGGAGTGGAATGGAAGAAAGAGCGGAGCAGAGGATATTAGAGCAGCGAGCGGAATTTTGTCACCACTCTTGCATTCTCTGCATGCGACGCATTAACTTGTAGACCTACAGGTGCTGTTTCGATGATGTATTAACCTGTCTAGTGACATCTGTACACAGGATAATATGTACTGGAATTGTTGGCAGGTACTTTACTGTGCACATTTTTAAAAATGTGATTTTGGTACTACCTCCTTATCTCTTTTCTTTACATTATGTTTACAAACTCATGCTGTAAATCCAGAGGAAGTCCTGAAAATACTAGAAAGCATTCACCATCTTTTGCTCTCAGTTGCATAAGGGAAGAAACTAATAATATATAACTTATTTTGGCCTTGGGTTTTCTTGGTTCAAATCATTTCTCAGCAAAAACAGCTCAAGTGCTGCTCATCAAGTACATTATTTTTCTGAGCCTTGCCTGACAGACCTTGTGAAGAGTTGAACTCAACCCTAACCCTGCCATTCGGTTCAGGGCCGCCTTTTCTAACACAGACTATCAGTTGTGTGGTGTTTTTCTTTTTTTAATCTTGACTCATCTTAAACTCAGACAACCACACAACTATGCAACTATTAACCTTGTTTTGAAACTGCAGTGTCTGAACTTTTAACAACCTTTTCATCAAACTCCATCACAACCATTGACAGGTCCATCGAGCAACCTGCAAAGTCAGCTGCCATGGGTGGGAAGTTTAGAGAATCATAAAGAAACCATTAAGAGAACTTTAATGTACCGTGCTGTGATGTCTTCGCAGGAGCTGCACTGTTCAGCGTATCTCCACAAATCATCTGAAACACCTCATTGCTTGACTTCAAAGTTCTCGTCAGCAGTTATGGAAATTTATGCCCTAAGTCATCTAGATAAGCATCATCATTTCCAGTGGTCTGGTTACTGGCTGCTTTGATAGTGGAAGACCGATAATGACTGCAACCAAAGAACCCTTTAAGAGGAAGAGATCTACATTTCCATGGCTTGCACATTCTATTTATCTGACTGTAATTGAATTCCATTGAAGTGACCTGGATAAAGCGCACCATATCCTTTGTTGTGAATCCCATTCAATTTCTGCATGTTCCATTCAAGCTGGGCATTACACAATACATTACAAACCAGACTGCAGTACTTTTTAAATTTGGGATTCATTAGCAGAACTGCACTTCCAAGATGTAATCAAAGACAACAAGAGTCTAGGCCAGGGGTGGCCAAAGTTGGCCCTTCCAGTCCTGCTCTTTGTTCCATCCCTGTTCTAGGCTGAGGCGTGAAAAGGGTTTGAGTGGCCGTAGGAGGTGGTAGAGATATGGATTGAAGGCATTGTTGACACACCTGAGGGGGTTTATGATATTGCTGCATTCCCCCCAACACTTGAACTGGCCTATAGCATCATCCACTCGGCCCCTAATAAATATTGAAACAAAAAATAAATATATTGTAGATGAAAGTTGCCAAAGGTCAATTGTGTGTGACCTGTCAAGCCTTTAGATTTTATGAATGCATGTTAAGAAGGAGGGCATGGAAGCGTCCGCAGTGGGAGGACAGGTCTCTGCCCCTGGGCTGTTGACATTTCTAATGGGTCTTTTTGTAATTGGATGTATCTGCTGATAGGGA
Source organism: Acipenser ruthenus (assembly GCF_902713425.1). NCBI lineage: Eukaryota > Metazoa > Chordata > Actinopteri > Acipenseriformes > Acipenseridae > Acipenser > Acipenser ruthenus. The sequence goes on from NC_081205.1 coordinate 21,556,484, forward strand.
GTCTTCTGCTAAGCCCAGAATCTGTTTTTTGATGGTGGTGATAAAATTTAAGAATATGGCTTCTGGTTTTATTTTTTTCCCTTGCTTTCAAACTGGCCATTTAAATAGATAAAGATAAGATTCTTAATCCAGTTTATCAAACATTCAGCTTAATAAAAATATTTTAAATCATTAAATCATTACTGCCTCTCTCAGTACATCTGAATGGGGAGAAGGTTGGAACATTCTGTGGCTATGCTGATAAATCATCTTTGGCTTTTGGATAATCTTTTTAGAGTGTAATATTCTGGTAAAGATGATGAGCTACCATTTAAAGAAATCTGCAAGTCAGCTACTTGTGCTACTGTCCTGCCAGGTCATGAAATGGAATTGCAAGCATTAAATATGTTTATTTGTTGGTTGGAGTCACCTGTTCCATAGTTTCAGTAAAGCAAGATGGCACTACTTGTGCTAGGTGGAACTGGAAATGGACTGTAAACCAAGCCTGGGGACTAATTAATGCAGAATGTCTAGGAGAGGGTTGTGAAGTGAAGTATATAATAAATGAAAGGTTCAACTGTAAGACATGAAAAATAATACTAATACTAAGCTTTTTTTATTTAAAAACAATATTTCCATGTTTTATATATATATATATATATATATATATATATATAATATATATATATATATATTGCAAGTAAGAAATGATGGCTCCCTTACCCCACCAACACCAAAGTGAAATTCAGTCATTTGTTTGAGGCAATGACAGTGTCTTGAAGATGCTTGGGGTGAACCATTGTCAATACAGTTAAAAAAAAAAAAAAAAAAAAAAAAAAAAAAAAAACATTGCCTGATGCCTTGTCTCTCATGCTGAGAACAAAGTAAGGGATTTTGATGAAAGGACTGATGAAAAATGACTTTGATTTCCTACTACTGCAAAAGGCTTTTTTGTCTTTTGTTGACCGACAGTGTGGAAACAACTTTTTGGCAGATGATTGTGTACCCATAACACATACAGATGCAGAATTTGGATTAGCACAGTACTTTGATTGAGGCCTACGTAGCACACTAAGGTTGTGAATTTAAACTAATTGTCATTCCCCCCCTTTTTCTTTCATGTTGCCATCTGCTGTGCTTGATTGTCACTCTGCAATTTCAGGTAAGAGATTACTTGATTCATTCTGTGATCTTTTTGTTCCTCTTGAATGTATGTTCAAATGGATGTTATTCAGGGGCGCAACTAGTGTTTTCCATGGGAGGTTCAAGAGGTGATTTTGGGCCTGTGACGCAACAAGGTTAGACAAAAAAAAAAAAAAAAAAGCCCTACTGAATCATACTGACAGCAAACCGCAAAACACTCCATTTTTTTTACGATATATATATCGGATTTAAGTTTTTATCAGACTAACTGTTTACAGTGTAATTCAGGAATATTTTGCCACTGGGGCAAAAATACCAATAGAAACTTTGTATTTTTAGACAGTGCTGAGTGTAATTTCCTATTGAATCTGATTCAGTTTTAACTACATACTGACCCATATTTCTTATTGAAATGTAATAAATCAAAATGCATGTCCCGGTAACTTATTAAATAGCTAAATATTAAAATGTGTTTTCCTGTCTTACATAAATATATTTTGTAATCTTTATTTTTTCTCAAAACATACAGATTGAATACTATAATCAATGGTTTAAATAGCGCATAACAGTTTTGTTTACTGTATTTGAGCGTGGCAATGTCAAATAACGGCTCGCTTAGAATAGAAAACCCGACTGTATTTGCCAACTACTCAGGACAGTTTCAATAGTTAGAGGGTCAAAACGCCCACGTTAAATATCGATAATGCATAAGATTTCCAAAATAATTTTGAAAATGATGTTTACACTACTTCCACTGTGCGTAAACAAGGCAGACATAATTCAGAAAAAAAAAGAATCCATCGGAAACCTTGTGTATTCAGATTTTCAGCGTGTTGAAACTGCTTTTGCGTCATCCTACCCCTATGCTATTTCTGTTATCTACCACTTTTTAAATGATTTACCAACTATTTTGAAAGCCCATAATAAACAATATATTCCGTTGTACTACAGTTGCAAGCAACATGTCTATTTTGGTAACAAGATGCTAGCTAGCATTGCATTTATTCTAATTACAAATAAGTACTGTTTACTGTTGACCAGGCCAGTTTACAGGAGGCTAGTTCAGCAGAAACGAAGATCACAGATGGAACGATTTGCCCTGACATAGTTCAGTTTCCATATTACACTGTGGAAACAGATCTTTTTTTCTGTTTATTTTGACAGTGGCTGCTGATTGCTTGCTTGCAGGTGCATTTAACTGGGATAATATCTTGAATTACAGATCTGAGGGAACGGAAGATGGAAAATATAGGAAACAATGTGATGTTTTTTTAGTAGTTACTGCACATTATCTTCAAAGGGCATTGTAATTCTATACCCAACAGCTTTGGAAAGGCATACACAATTATTATATACCTGCAGCTTTCCTTTGTAAAACTGACGAAACATTTTTTTCTTTTCTGAGCTTGCTTATTAACACACATCATTCTTCTCCACATATGAGCCACTGTTAAGGTAGCACATATATATCACACTTTCTGTAGGCGTGATCATTTTGCTGATGACAGTACCTCATTAACACTGCATTTCGTTAGTCTGGGAATATCCAGTTCCCAGTCTGGTCCTCTTCCTGTGCTGGGTGCTCCCAGGGGCCGGAGGTGGCTTGCACAACAAGTCCCATCACTTGTAAGGGCCTGGAAAATAGTGCACAGGGGAACCTGGCTGCAGATCCTGTTATCAGTCAGGATAATTGGGCAGGGAGTCCACTGAAGGTTACAGCACAAGTGTAGAATTTAGCTTCTGATTAGGAAACCGGCTTTAGCAAATTCTTAAACTACCAGGTAGTTCTGAACATAATGGTACAAAAGAAAGGAAAGACAATTGTGACGTTGTTGTATCGTATGATTTAATATTATTATCCACACTGCATTGTTTTCAAAATGTTTATTTCTCTAGGCAGCAGTTCTTTTTCTTTTTGTTTGACTTTTGACTTTCCTGTTTTTATGGCAGAAATCATAACAACACAATCATAACAACAGGACTATTTGAAATAGCCTGGAATCTTGCTTTTTGGCTCAGCTCCAGGGTCTCACTGAGACACGGTGGTCCATGACGGATTACCTAGAATTTCTTAAGAATGCATGTGAATACTGACATTTGTGACTGTGATAGTTTTGGACTCTGGGACTCTGGGACATGGTTCATTTTCAGTTTGTTTCAGTGTTGTATGCATCTCTGAAGTGCTTTGTCCTGAGGGTTTTTCCTTTCATGTTCATTTTCTTCATGCTTCACTTAATAAATGATGACCTATGTCAGAGAGGACCCCACCCCTTCCTTAATAGTTCTAGCTATATAGTGGATAGTACTGTGACTATGAGAACCTGTCTTGATTAAACCAGAACAATATTTTTGAGACTTTCCTAACCTAATTATTCTAAAAGAAGGTGGACATTTCACTAACTAGAAGCCAGACCTACAGTTTTTATGTTGTCCTTTATGTGGGGACTATCTAGAAAACGAACTGGGAGACTTATTTTTTTTATAGTCTTTTTTTCCACCTTCAGTATGTTCACACGGGTACTATAAGCTGCCATAACCATTGTTCTTCTTTGAGTCCATGTGTCTGGTTTTTAAGGTTTACATCCTTCAATTCCTAGGCAAAAGATGTAAAATATTTCAGTCTTTGGGTTAGTTTTCCAGGAGATTTAAAAAGGACTACTTCCTTGGATTTATTTAGTAGGAAGAGACATTTTAAACGTTTGTGGTACTGTTAGGAAGTTGGACTGACCGATTTGTAGGTACTTGCTGGGCTATTCAGTCAGCATAAATTTACCACCAATTGTGAAGCCTCTAGAGACTAAGGTCTAGTTTGCTATTGGGCCACTCTAAAACTCATTGACCCTTTCCTTCATTCCTTAACATGGATGACGTTTGCACCACTGCATTTCCAAATTGTTTATGGCATCCTTGACAACCAGTGTGCCTACCCAGATGTATGTTTCTGGAATTGGGGAATTGTTTATTGCAGTGACATTTTTGTACTGACTGGGAGTTTTAATTATCTGTCCAGAAATGTTTTTATTTATTGATAATAAAACAACATTTTGTGTTCCCATTGGGAGTGAGCTACAGGGTGGTGGGGTGGGGTTGGGGTCAGAGGGGTAGCAGACTCAACTGTACTTGTTATGACATTGAGAAATTTAAGAGATTCGTTTGCTATCCAACACCCTTGTTTTTGCGAAGATCAGGAATAGTGTGCAGATTTTAATCAGATAGAAAATGATGCAGCCAATATTTCCATTTCTGTTTACTTCAGTGCAGCCTGAGATTTGGCAGATGGGAGTGAAGCATAAGGGATTTAGAAACCCATGCTGCTGCATGATTACAACCCTGAACGTGCTCTAGATTTTAAGGTCTATATTTCTATTCTTTCTGTTAGGAGAATTGATTCATTTGATCTGAAGAGTGGCTGACCTAATTACTGCCACTGTTTTAAGTATTAAAAAAGGACAAAGCCTGGCATTTTAATTATATTTAAAGACAGCACACATTGAAGATACTTGCATATACTTTTAGAATCTTAAAGATTTAAGCAATGTCAATGTTTAGATACATCATTTTTTAAATCAACAGAATAGACCTTCCTTGTGTGCATGATTGTTTGGGCAAGGAACTGAATGCTAGACCCAGAGAATGGGCGGAAACAATTTCAGAGCATGTATATCACGTTTATTACTACTGCCTCAACAGGCATGCAGTTTCTTGAATACCAAGTCACGGATTGCCAATGAAAAAGGTATGCCCGCTGAGAGAAGTGTAAAATACATTTAAAAAAAAACAAACAAAAAAAAACGCGTATACTGAGTGGAAAAATAACCGCTTTTATTTCCTGGGGGTAGGTAGACAGATGGTAAAGATGCCCTCCTAGTAACCTCAGAGCAAATACTCCTGTGCCTGTAGGCATGCAGAATTACACTTTGACATGGGATTGACTGTTTTGTTTTCCGTGGGCATCCATGCTGGACCACCAGGTGAGGATATGGAGGTTAGGGGGAGGTGAACAACACAGTGGTGCAATTATCACATTTTGGCAAGCTCCTCGTCCTTTGTGACCTGCTAGAGGAGATGGAATAGACAGGGGATTGGAGGATTGGTAGTCTACTGTATTCCCTCCAGGAGTTTCATAGCGTGTCCTAGTCCCCAAGTGCGTACTGAACTGTGAACAAGGGGAACAATTGAAACAACAGCACCAGCTGTCGTACAACAAACAAATTAATGTTTTATTAAGCTCCAGTTGAGTAAGAGACAACAGGCACTTTCCACATCCCCACAGAAAGTGGCACTGTGCTTTGGAAGTGATCTCCAGTTGAATATATAATTACTCGAGCACTAATTTGTTAATCGAGTACTCGAAAAAATGGAAGTAATATCTCTTTGTGAATGTGAGTTCAATATATTGTAGCGACCCGGTCAGTTCAGGTGGGCACACTTTTGTTTCATCTGGTCCTGTGCATTCACGTTATCTGTATTGTTCCGGGGTGGGACATTACCACTAGTTTCGGTAGTGTGGGTGTGTGTGAGCCGCTGTTGGGTGCGGACCATGTCATCTAGACGCCCTTGCTCTGCCCCCTCCCATGAGAGTAGTGGTCCGCTCTCTTCTCTGTGTGTGAGGGGACTAATAGAGCCAGAGCCTGTGTGTGTGGAATAGAGCGAGCGAGAAAGTGAATGAGTTTTTAGGATACAGGAGGAAGGATTTATTGTTTTTGTGGTGTGGTCCTGACCCAAACATGGACCCTGTTTAATTAATAAAGTAGTTTTGTTAGCGCCTGAATCCCGTCTCCGTCTCCTGCTTTGAGCCTCAAGATCAGGGGTCGTTACAATATTTTATTCACGTATACCACCTTAACACTAGCCACAGAAGTCATTTTGACGGATTGAGGTTTTCAAATTTAAAAGTCTGCGGAATATGATTTGAAACTGGCTTGTCTTGTAACTTTGAGAAAAAGCCATTTTTTTCTGAAAATTTTGTTCATGGCATTGTTGAACACAGGTTATTGAGATTATTAAAATCTAGACATGTAAGGAGGAACCAGTCAGTTTGTATGTTACCTTTACATCTTTACATGTACAGTACAGCCAGTGAATGCAAGTCAATGTACATTTAAAGCTGTTGCTAAGGACATACGTTAATAACATACTTGTTACAAGTGTGTTTAAATTCCCCTGCAATCCTTTCATTATTGCTTCGTTAATGCTGTTAGCACAGAGGCTGTTTGTATAGCCTGCAGTTAATTTGTGACCAGTGGCTGCCAATGTCTTTCGTGACGGGCAAAAAGCCATATAGTCTTTCCGAAACCTTTCAACATAAGGCTTGTCTAAACATGTAATACAGCCCATAGCCATAGAACATATTTACAGTGCCTTGCAAAAGTATTCGGCCCCCTTGAACTTTGCGACCTTTTGCCACATTTCAGGCTTCAAACATAAAGATATGAAACTGTAATTTTTTGTGAAGAATCAACAACAAGTGGGACACAATCATGAAGTGGAACGAAATTTATTGGATATTTCAAACTTTTTTAACAAATAAAAAACTGAAAAATTGGGCGTGCAAAATTATTCAGCCCCCTTAAGTTAATACTTTGTAGCGCCACCTTTTGCTGCGATTACAGCTGTAAGTCGCTTGGGGTATGTCTCTATCAGTTTTGCACATCGAGAGACTGAAATTTTTGCCCATTCCTCCTTGCAAAACAGCTCGAGCTCAGTGAGGTTGGATGGAGAGCATTTGTGAACAGCAGTTTTCAGTTCTTTCCACAGATTCTCGATTGGATTCAGGTCTGGACTTTGACTTGGCCATTCTAACACCTGGATATGTTTATTTGTGAACCATTCCATTGTAGATTTTGCTTTATGTTTTGGATCATTGTCTTGTTGGAAGACAAATCTCCGTCCCAGTCTCAGGTCTTTTGCAGACTCCATCAGGTTTTCTTCCAGAATGGTCCTGTATTTGGCTCCATCCATCTTCCCATCAATTTTAACCATCTTCCCTGTCCCTGCTGAAGAAAAGCAGGCCCAAACCATGATGCTGCCACCACCATGTTTGACAGTGGGGATGGTGTGTTCAGGGTGATGAGCTGTGTTGCTTTTACGCCAAACATAACGTTTTGCATTGTTGCCAAAAAGTTCGATTTTGGTTTCATCTGACCAGAGCACCTTCTTCCACATGTTTGGTGTGTCTCCCAGGTGGCTTGTGGCAAACTGTAAACGACACTTTTTATGGATATCTTTAAGAAATGGCTTTCTTCTTGCCACTCTTCCATAAAGGCCAGATTTGTGCAGTATATGACTGATTGTTGTCCTATGGACAGAGTCTCCCACCTCAGCTGTAGATCTCTGCAGTTCATCCAGAGTGATCATGGGCCTCTTGGCTGCATCTCTGATCAGTCTTCTCCTTGTATGAGCTGAAAGTTTAGAGGGACGGCCAGGTCTTGGTAGATTTGCAGTGGTCTGATACTCCTTCCATTTCAATATTATCGCTTGCACAGTGCTCCTTGGGATGTTTAAAGCTTGGGAAATCTTTTTGTATCCAAATCCGGCTTTAAACTTCTCCACAACAGTATCTCGGACCTGCCTGGTGTGTTCCTTGTTCTTCATGATGCTCTCTGCGCTTTAAACGGACCTCTGAGACTATCACAGTGCAGGTGCATTTATACGGAGACTTGATTACACACAGGTGGATTCTATTTATCATCATTAGTCATTTAGGTCAACATTGGATCATTCAGAGATCCTCACTGAACTTCTGGAGAGAGTTTGCTGCACTGAAAGTAAAGGGGCTGAATAATTTTGCACGCCCAATTTTTCAGTTTTTTATTTGTTAAAAAAGTTTGAAATATCCAATAAATTTCGTTCCACTTCATGATTGTGTCCCACTTGTTGTTGATTCTTCACAAAAAATTACAGTTTCATATCTTTATGTTTGAAGCCTGAAATGTGGCAAAAGGTCGCAAAGTTCAAGGGGGCCGAATACTTTCGCAAGGCACTGTATCATCTGTTTTTGTAAAACTTGATTGTTATAATATTGTTCTAAATGAAGATGGAATGCTTGGGGCAGTGGGAAAGTTCCCTGACTAAGAAAGAGGTCATTTTATTTTGCATTGTAGTTCCCCCCACCCCCAAAACCTCCATGATAGACACACATGTTTTGGTCAACTTGCTGGTTGTTGCTGCTGCAAGTTACTTTTAATGGGTTGTAATGTCAAAGGGCTACATTTTAGTCTATAACCTGCTGGGTGATTGTATATAACATGTTATTAAATGTGGCTACTGTATTTAGAGTTTTGCATATGTTTAGACTATTGCAACACGTTTTGAATGATATTGTAAAATAGGTTATCACAAAAAGTGATGAAAAGCTTAAAAAAAAATAAAAAAAACACCCTGGGCCTTGACGTGTTAATCTAGTAAACATGCCTTCTTCGTGTATTGGATTATAAAATGGACTTGTTTCTGATAGATCGAGTGGTTTGTGTAGAGTAGTCATTATGCAGTGTGGTTCAAGCCTGTTACCTCGCTGTGTAATCCAGGCCAATCCCTTGTCCAGTGTGTGGCCCTGTATTTACAGAGATTAGTTGGGCACCTCTTCAGGATTGCAGTGGTGGCTGCTGTACTAGGGGTGGCTGTGGCTGGGCTGCAGTTGTCACTGCTGATTGATTTTTCATGGATGAAGGGATGTCTGGATGCTTGCAGATTTGTGCCATCGTCTTGCGGGGGGAGCGGCAGATTGAACTGGAGGACACGGGAAACCTCCTTTGCAGATAATCAGAACATGATGTTGCAGGCAGTTGCTTTTAATGTTCACCCCTTTTAAGCGAGTAATCCTGCATATTGTACATGCTGTTTGTAACAATAAAATATTATCGCAGATGACATGCAGCCCGGTAGATGAATGTGTTCCCTGACAGGGCAGGAACATCGAGAATCGTCTGCAGCTCAGGTAGATGAGTGAAGGTACTGGCAGATGGATATAGAGATATAGGCCTGCAAGTTTACTCTCCACTGCATTGTGTTCTGCATAGTGGATATATTACACCACTACAATATGCAATGATGAGCTTTCATTTGTTACATATTAATATAGTATGTTTCTCTTCCGATTTACATTAGTAATTGTCCATTTGCATTTGTCTAGTTAAATCATTCTGAGGTAAATCTTTTAAGGCATTAGCTAAAATATATACCTAATTGAGATTTTACACTCCAGTATGAATTTGAGGATGTGTTTTAAAGTCTGTTAGCTTTCCATGCAAGGTAAAGAATAACTGCTTCATGGTATAATCAATATATATATATATATATATATATATATATATATATATATATATATATATATATATATTTATATATATTATATATTACACCCTAGGTTGCCTTGTGGGAACACATTAAAATTAAGCAGATCTGTCACACATGATATCCTATTACACTACATGAGTAAGATCATCCCACAGCTGGGACTTGACATAATGGGGAAAACATTAATATTAAATGTATGTAACTGATGAATAGAGGTACTGCTAGAACACCAATGGTGATATATGTAGTTTTAATATACCATATAGTTGAAATTGATGGTGCTGGTAGAACAAAGTGCTAATCCTCACTTATAGTATATAAAAAAATGGCTACTTTCAGGAACATAACTATCCATTTCACCGCAAGAGAAATGCGGTGAAGTCCTAAGCAGACATATTGATGCTTTTAGATTATATACAGTACAATGGCTTTGTCATCATAATCAAATCAAGTGTTTCAATTTATTTCCATAGCTTACTATTACTGTGATTACTATGTTAATTGCTGTAGTTCTATTAGTGTTGTGATTACAGCATTGCCTGCTGTAAACAGTACACTGCTAAGTTTTCATCATGAAGCTTTAAATAATGCAAAATCCATGTGTGACACGGATGGCTTTGTGTGGTGACGTAAGGCCAGGAAAGGAATGCCAAACCACAAGAGCAGGCTGAACACTCCAACCTCGATCAGTCAAAGCTGCGTGTTTATATAGATGTGACTGTCTCCAAATTAGCAATAAATAAATGAATCAGTCTGGAGACAGTCACATTCTGCACAGGATTAGCATAGATGGGGAACATAATATGCACAGGGGCAGGGAGTACCCCGTCACAACATGTTAGTTGTTTCTGGCTAGTTTTGTAATATTAACAAGTTGACCTTTTTACAAAAGAATGATGAAAACCTAACACTTGTGTTAATGCTTTGTGTCTGGCAGTAGCTGGTTTTAGTTTACTTCAAACTGCCATGTAACAACCAAGTTCAGCTATGTGGCTGGAACATCTATTTCTCCTTGGCCTGTAATCAAAATTTTAGGATTACAAATAAAAAAGTGATATTAAATCCCCCAGTCATATTCACAAAAACATACACTAAATGCATAGAATTAAAACATAACAAGAAAAAAAAAAAATCTAAAGTACTTTCACCCTCTATCAGTCATCTGGGGGATGAATCAGACAGGGGACAGATGGAAAGGCTATTCAGACAAATGTGACAAAAAGACAGGTGCTTTATGGTTAAAAACATGGATAGATTAGGCAGACAGACAAATATCTGAATAAGAGGTAGATTATACACAGATCTAGACAAGAATAGAAACCTAGATCATAGAAAGGGGATTTGATTCAGGAATACATTTTAAAATACAAACGGAGAGACAGCTTAATGAGAGGTACACAGGTGGCAGATGATGGTGGAGAGAGAAAGAGGCATTCAAAATGGAATATGCATGTACTGTACATTATGCATGACATATATGTTTTTAAAGCGAAAAGTAGATTCATTCTAACTTAATATTACGAGGGACCAAAAACAGGAATCATTTAGATGTTACAAAGACAGCAAATAAATAAACAACTAAATAAAATCATTAAAAAAACAAAAAACTTGCATGCAGTATGACCTGGTTTTCAGAACAAAATTTGTCTTCAGAGAATTATATTAAACTGAGTGCCTTCTTGATTAATCGCGTATTAAGGTGACTCATTCTGGACTTAACTTTAATTATATGACAGCATTAAATAAGTGTAATTAACAAATCATTGCATATTAATTAACGTGCATTTAAAAGAAAACATGCCATGTGCTGACACCTGAAATATTTAGCAGGTGTCACAGAGAACCCTCTGAAATGAAATGTTTTTGTCAGGTGTATGTTTCAGTCAAAAAGAAGAGCATTTTCACCATGTTGTTGTTGTTTTTTTTTTTTTTGTTTTTTTTTAAAGGATATTATTATTGTTGGTGTTTTATGCTGTTTTATATAATGATACTAGTTTGTCTATGTAACTCTGCCTTCTCATCATAATACACTGTGAACTGGCAGAAAAACAAAATCCTGCTGTCTTTGGTTGATTGGTTTGTTTGTTTGTTTTTTTCTGCCTGGTATTTCACTGATCTTGTCTTCTCCATTTTCGTTTTAATGGTAGAGGTCTCTCACACAGTATGTACTTCTAATGACCTGTGATGTTCGTGACATTTTTTTGCTGCCCTGTATCTTTCAGTACATATCGGGGCACGGTTGGCTTGCGTGTTCTAAAGTCGTTGAACCTGAGTTGAGTTGGTGTTCCACAAGGTGATGACTCAGTCAAGCATGTTGCCTGCTTCAGGTCCCCCTGGCCAGATTGATTCCCTACTGAGGTGGCAGAGGAAAGTTGGGTTTCTTACTCCAACTACAGTAACAATAAAAAGAAAAGCATGCGGCAGAAAATGAACAATGAATTTTTTTTTTTTAAATTTAGTGTGTCCAATTATGTTTCCCCGATTTTTTTTTTTTTTTTTTTTTTTTTCCTTCCTCCCAATTTGGAATGCCCAATCAATTTTCCCATCACCGCAGCAATTTCCCACAAGGCTCAGGAGACCTGAAAGTTCAGTGGGTGTCCTCTGATCCCACTACCAAGTCAGCTTCCTTTTACACCCAGGAACTCAAGAGCAGATGTCAGCGAGCTACTGACCTCTGTAGGACAAAGGCCAGCCCTGCAGGTGTCTGCTGTGAGCTCACTGGACGCCTGGCTAGCAGGGTTCACTGTAGAGCTATGAGGAGAAGCAGTCCCTGACGGTTTTACCTCCTAACCCACGGGAGCGCCAGAGCCAATGTGGCGCTCCCTTCGGACAGCCAGGACGCGAACCTGTGCTGTATGACTCGGCCTACCCACCACACAGCTGCACTTCCACCAGGTGAGCTACTTGATGACCCCCAACAAACTATTATTGATAGTATATTATCTGCTGCTACTGCTACCAAAACTGTCTTCAAAATGCATTTGCTTTTAACATGTAGTGTGCCTTGCAGAAAGTCTTAGTATAGTGCTGAACCATGAGCAGAAATTGATAGCCCATCAATGGCAGTAGATCAACCTGCAACTGCTCTTATTTCTGCCACAGCAGGAAAGCAGTTAGCAACTGTTGGTGAACAGTCAGTATTACACGGGTTCAAAGGTTTAACACATTTATGAATGTGCGTCACAAGCCTTTTGAAGCAGTTTTTATTTCTATAAAAGATTTACAATTCTTCATATCCGTGCTCAGAGATTTCGTACTTTATATTCAGTACCATTCCAAGTATAAATGCATCTTGACGCATTTGTGTGTATAAAAGATGTACTATTCTACTCAATCAAAGTGCAATCTTTGCAAACCAAATGAGATTCTATATCAGGCTCACAGTGTGTTTTCACTCATTGCTATCTAAATAAGTATTGTATGGTTGATTGCGTGTCATGTTATCTTTCATATGCATGTTTTGATGACCAGTGATGTGAATATTCATGTAGAGGTACAGCCCGATGCATCTTGTTTCCCAGGTCCAGTGCTAACAGTTGCGGAAAATAGGCACTCGATGCAGTAATGGGACTTCAGAGGGTTCCTTCCTGCCCTGTTGTTTTTGTGTCATGTTGCCAGCGCCCTCTAAGGGACCTGGCAGGGCCCCATGTTTTCCTGCTGTGTGGCGAGGGAAAACAGCTGACAAGCACTAACCTGATTACAAGCAGTTTGTCACACCCCAGCCTTCTTAATAATCAAATTACACAGCAAGATGAGCAGGTCAACATGTCCCACTGATTGGAAACCCCAGTACCTACTTTCATTGACCTTGATCTGAGATCTACAATCTGGTGGTTGTGAACCTGTGGCCACTGCCTATTAGTATTGAAATATCACCACCTGATCTTGGAATCCATTCATTTCTATTGCTAGACCACTGGCTTTGAGCCATTGATACCAGTGGATTACAAGATGATATGGTCACAGATTATAATGGAGTACCAGTGTTAATAGATTGTGCCACAGCACGGTAGATTGCTGTGCAATAGGCTTTAACCCGTTCATGCTGAGAGAAAAACACAGTTAACAATAGGGAAGGATGCAGCTGTGTGCAGTTGTATGTGACTATACAGAAACACTGCAAGTTGCCAATGTAAAGCCATTGTCATAATTGCAAAAGTCATGCAGGTTGAAACCTTACAAAATGAAGGTCCTAAATCAGGGATGTTAAGCTTTAGGCCCAGGATCCAAAACAGGCCTATTTAGGGCAGTTGTATCTGCTTCCCAAAAATGCTGACACATGTTCTGTTTTAGTCCGGTTTACACCTGCTGTATGGCATCAGTGAAAGAAATTGAATATTATAAAATTGCCATTAATTGACTTAAAGTTTTACCGCTGAGTCAGATTGATTTTAGAAGTTTTATGGAAATGGATTAGGTTTTAATTGAAAGGGTTCTTGGTTCCCATTCTTGTGTTTTGCATCTGTTTTTTGTTTTCACAAACTCTGGTACTGTGTGAATTTATTTTTTCCTTGATTTGTATTCAAGACTAAAAGCGCTTGTCTGTGGGAACCAGCGGCCTAGACGTTTGTTTTTTGTGATCCCTCTCTGGCTGAGGACTGGAGGCTGTCGTTTTTCACCAGGGGAACCGCTGTCCTGCTTCTCTGTTTCCCCTAACAGTGCTTTGCCGTTTTCCAGTTCCCACATTGTCAGCCGAAAGGAAAAGAAAACACTGCATCTGTGTGATAATAAGCTGCTCGCCCCATGTCCCCAGCCTGGTCTGAACGTACACAAACACACACGCTGAGAATGTAACTACACAAACTGTGCAAACAGGTTTAACATGTCGCCTTTTCAACCAGCTAAACCAACACGCTAACTGCTGAGCAAACGCTAGCAAATGGGCGCCAGAGACTCAGGATATGCCTGATCAACTGAGGAATAAAAGAAAACGGTTATCTTGCTTATTTTATATGATAGCAATAAAAACATTTAAAGCCCTATTTAAACTCGAGGACCTTTAGTATGTAGCTTGGTGAACTAAAGGTATGCCAGTGGAAAATTGGTGTCCTTGAAGTATTAACATTGGACTATGTGTTTTTTTTTCCCTTTTAACTTTTACATTTTAATTTAGAAAGAAAAAAAACTTTTTAGCTTGTAAAATCGTTGGTTTTGTAACTATAAATAGATCTTTGTTTTATGCACTCCCATATAATATCCACTGAATATACAGTAGTCTGTAGGACCTACAGAAAAACACTGACTGGAGCATTAATAGGCAGTAATATTGCTTTGTGTATGCCTTATTTCCTATGCTGTTTTAAAATAAATTGTACAGTTAAAAAAGCAAATGGAAGTCATCGCCGTACTAATGAAGAGACTGATAAGATCAGCTCAGATTGCTCAGCAGGCTCCTTTTTAATACATCAATATCAACTTTAGAATCATTGAAAAGTAAGGATAATAATATGTGTGAGTGGGAATGTAAATCTCAATTAAGGATGCAGAAAGAAGCCTCTTCTTTTGGGAGAAATTTGAATGTGATGCAATTATTAGATAAGACACTAGGAATGCTTTAGCCGTATATGAAAACATCCTTTTTTTAATTTTTAAAAACTGAAGACCTGGAATGATTGAATGACACTTCAGAGACTGATTAGCGATTTCATAATTATTTTTTTTATGGCAATTTATTAGTTGATAGCCCAGCATTGATTAGCTGGGAACTGCTTTTGATGGCAAATCCCCTTGCTTATCCTGCTATCACTGCCTGAATGATTGAACTGACCATTAATTTTACATTAAATCCACTGCTTTTCGTGTACAGGGTCACTCAGATGATTCTGTGCTACGAGGTAAGGTTGTGCTTTCCAGCAGTACTATGGGTTGAAGCGTTTGTTCCTGGTTTATATGTTTCATTATCTCTTACCTCCATGATCTTGTATCGTGTTGTGGGTTCAGTTTTTGTAATAGTGTAAAAACTACATTCAGCTACTCTTTCTTCCTCTTAAATAAATGATGTGAAGCTTCCTTTTTTTTCTTGTCTCGTCTCTCTCGCTCCCTTCACTCAGACTAAACTACTGATTTGTTTCATGCAGCATCATCTATAACAGCAAGCAAGAGTCTTGACCTGTTTCAGATACCCTAACCTTGCCTGCCTCTGCCGTGTCATATGAATTAAAGATGGGATTTAAAACACCATGGGCTTTTGGTCTGCTATTGAACATTTGCCTGTTCTTGTTTTTAAAAAGTGAGCCATATTTTCAATGGGTTTACTCCAGTCTTTTTTGAAGTCCTATATTTTGAAGAGGTAAAACACCTGTGACTTTTACAAAACTAGAACCAAACAACGAAGTTATATATTTTAAGTCCTCTTAAGCACTCTCAATGTGTATTGTTTTTCATTTTGTAACATTAACATGCTTTTGTTCTCCTTTAAAAAAAGCAGTTGAAACACTTTGAAAATATGTTTTTTTTCAAATGTTATAGAATGACAGTTTTATTTAGTTAGGATAGCAACATGAAATGAAGTGCTTTGTTATCATCATTATACAAAGGCTCTCATAACTAACTGAGCTAATGCCTTGCTGTTTTTTAAATAAATCAATAAATACTGCACATAATCTTGTCACACCATGAAAAACACCACATTTACATCTTTCACTTAGACAGAGTTTAAAACTGTTTTAAATCTCTTATGTTTATTTCCGTTGGCAGACTGAGGACAGAAATGAAAGGAATGAGGTGATGGATTTTACAGACTGCTTTCACAGGATTGATGGAAGATGAAGTATCTATTTACTTATGACAAGAGTACAATCAATACATGTGCAGAAATTCATGAAAATAATTGAAAAAAGCAAAGATTTAGTTGATTTTAATGAAAGACACTTGATTCCCTGAAGAAGTTGATCTTCAAAGTGCTTTTGTATCGAATCAGTCTGACAAATTAAACATGACGGCAAAAGCACAAGGGTATTAAAGTACATGAAAAGGCACTGCTCCATAATCCGTACAGGTCTTGTGAATGTAAATTAAAACAGCTTCAGAAGAACAAAGGTCTATCCTAAGAATGTGTAGGGATGGTACATTAAATGCATTGATTAGCGTGGCAAGTTCGTCTGCAAACCAAGATAATTACCGGTATTTTGCTTTGTGATGAAAATCAACAGGGAGACCCAAGATGATCTGCCAGGAGTAAGGTGATCAGTCTTTTTACATGCAGAAAAATTCAAAGAACTGTAAAGAATAGGACGTGCTGCAGCATTCAGGTAGTAGTGTGGAGAAAGATGAACCAACTGACGTGACATTACAGTTATCTATTCCTGATGTTACCCAGGACAAGTACAAGCTGAGCTGTAAAGCTTTATTCTGTGTGGGAGGGGAATCTGCAGTGCAAAGCAGCCTTGTATGTATTTAATGTGATGTGAGATTGTAAAGTGGGATTAAGCAAGTGGCAGTGGGATCTGTGGTTTGTAACAGCATTAATCTTGAAGATCAGGTGTAAAAGTTACATTGAATTCAGTTTTGTACCAGTAATTCGTTTTTTTATTTAAAAAAAAAAAAAAAAAACATACCCTGTGTCTTTAGATACACGTTTCTACCCAACCAACTAAAGCCTCCTTCATGGAAGTGAAGATCATATGCATGGGATTTGATTTCGAAATGATTCCGGGGGATTGGAGGCGGACGTTGGAAATGTGTATGGGTTGTTGAAAAAGAGTATGTATTTTGCTGAAGCCTGCCAAATCAAGAAATCCAATAGGCCTATATATATATATACAGTACTGTGCAAAAGTTTTAGGCAGGTGTGAAAAAATGCTGTAAAGTAAGAATGCTTTCAAAAATGTTAATAGATTATATTTATCAATTAATGAAATGCAAAGTGAGTGAACAGAAGAAAAATCTAAATCAAATCCATATTTGGTGTGACCACCCTTTGCCTTCAAAACAGCATCAATTCTTCTAGGTACACTTGCACAAAGTCAGGGATTTTGTAGGCATATAGTCAGGTGTATGATTAAACAATTATACCAAACAGGTGCTAATGATCATCAATTCAATATGTAGGTTGAAACACAATCATTAACTGAAACAGAAACAGCTGTGTAGGAGGAATAAAACTGGGTGAGGAACAGCCAAACTCAGCTAACAAGGTGAGGTTGCTGAAGACAGTTTACTGTCAAAAGTCATACACCATGGCAAGACTGAGCACAGCAACAAGACACAAGGTAGTTATACTGCATCAGCAAGGTCTCTCCCAGGCAGAAATTTCAAGGCAGACAGGGGTTTCCAGATGTGCTGTCCAAGCTCTTTTGAAGAAGCACAAAGAAACGGGCAACGTTGAGGACCGTAGACGCAGTGATCGGCCAAGGAAACTTACTGCAGCAGATGAAAGACACATCATGCTTACTTCCCTTCGCAATTAGAAGATGTCCAGCAGTGCCATCAGCTCAGAATTGGCAGAAAACAGTGGGACCCTGGTACACCCATCTACTGTCCGGAGAAGTCTGGTCAGAAGTGGCCTTCATGGAAGACTTGCGGCCAAAAAGCCATACCTCCGACGTGGAAACAAGCCAAGCGACTCAACTATGCACAAAAACACAGGAACTGGGGTGCAGAAAAATGGCAGCAGGTGCTCTGGACTGATGAGTCAAAATTTGGCTGTAGCAGAAGGCAGTTTGTTCGCCGAAGGGCTGGAGAGCGGTACACGAATGAGTGTCTGCAGGCAACAGTGAAGCATGGTGGAGGTTCCTTGCAAGTTTGGGGCTGCATTTCTGCAAATGGAGTTGGGGATTTGGTCAGAATTAATGGTCTCCTCAATGCTGAGAAGTACAGGCAGATACTTATCCATCATGCAATACCATCAGGGAGGCATCTGATTGGCCCCAAATTTATTCTGCAGCATGACAACGACCCCAAACATACAGCGAAAGTCATTAAGAACTATCTTCAGTGTAAAGAAGAACAAGGAGTCCTGGAAGTGATGGTATGGCCCCCACAGAGCCCTGATCTCAACATCATCGAGTCTGTCTGGGATTACATGAAGAGAGAGAAGCAACTGAGGCTGCCTAAATCCACAGAAGAATTGTGGTTAGTTCTCCAAGATGTTTGGGCCAACCTTCCTTCCCGAGTTCCTTCAAAAACTGTGTGCAAGTGTACCTAGAAGAATTGATGCTGTTTTGAAGGCAAAGGGTGGTCACACCAAATATTGATTTGATGTAGATTTTTCTTCTGTTCACTCACTTTGCATTTTGTTGATTGATAAATATAAACTATTAACATGTCTATTTTTGAAAGCATTCTTACTTTACAGCATTTTTTCACACCTGCCTAAAACTTTTGCATAGTACTGTATATATTTTTTTTAAATGGGATTAAAAGGACTGTGAATTGAAATGAGAAGCTTGGTATAGTCTAGTCAGGCATGGGGTGACTGAATGAAGTGGACAGATGCATCCTTATGTCTGGCTGTCTTATCACCCTGCCTCGCTACGCAGTGTGTGTGTGTGTCTGTCTGTCTGTGTGTGACGAAAAACAAATTTGATCGGATCATGCATTGAATAGTTACTGTGTTTTGAATTCAGATGCAGGGGACGGGGTTACATTTGGGTTTGGATAAACTGAGTTTAAATCCCTGGGATATGAGTTGGCTTTATGCTGTAAACGAGTCTGGTTAATATGGAACAAAGGATTATTTATTATGAATTATTCATTTTTTCATTTTCTGTTTATCCCCTCCAGCTCTGGATTTATTACGCATTAGATGGGGTATTAGGTAATATCAGATACAGTATCAGCTGAACTTTTGTTTTATGGCATATCAAAAGATAGAGACTTGACTTAACTGAAATATTAGCCTCCCTGAGGGGAAAAAAAACAGGACTGGGGAGAGGGGATGCTTTGATGGGAGATTGGGATTGAGATGGCTCCAGCAGTCTTGAAGCACGCAATCCAGTCTATGTAGGGAAATTAAAATAACAAAAAACAATGAATTTGGGGCTTGGGCAAAGGTGATGGCCAGGCAGAGCACTCACAAAAAAATAGTTTGCTATGGATAATGCAAGCTCCCCACTCTGTCTATAATAAAATCTGACTGTTATTTTGTGAAACTTTAATGGCAATGATGGTCTAAGAAGCTGAACCTTTAAGCTTGTTGTCCAAAAAATCTGTAGAGAGAAGGTGTGATAGAATAGCCATGATTCATGAATCACAAATGACACGAAATCCAAGATTTTTTGACCACCACACTTGTATCAGCCTCGTACAATTTTTATTTTCTGACGGCAGCCGTCCAGCTGCCTGGTTGTTGCTTCAGCCCTGATTTGAATGTCCCAGTTCTGCTTACATCCCTGCAGCAGTGCCTTCTTTTTTCAACTGCTGGGCAATTATTCAATTACCTCCCAACCGGTGCATGCACATCTGTTTCCTTTCCCTGTCCGCATGCATATGAACTGCTCATGACATATTCACAAGACTGGGCACTTTTAACACACAAAGTTAATCATACAGTTACAACAAAAGGGAGTCGACTTTTTATTTCATAAGGGGAGGGAGGGCAGCTCGACACAGCCCTCCCGGTCCTGTTGACCTGATTATGTGCTGGGGAACCCTCCCCTGTCACATGCCCACCAGTACTGCACGCAGCATGGGCTTGGCACTGCCACCTCAAGCACAAGCCAATGTCACAAGATACAAGGCCCCACTCACCCCATCACACAAGATTTATGGGACTTTGAAAGGAGAATAATTGCACCACTTTCCTCTTAACTGGCTAAACCCTTTTTTTAGGCAAATATAAAAAATAAAAAAGGGTATTTAATTACTGTTTTGCATTGCCAATTCAGAATGCCCCTGAAAAACATTGTCGGAAATAAAATGGTCTGTGACCAATCAGATCTGAGACACACAGGGCTGTTTGACGGCTACCAGCACCATGTGTTGTTTATTGCAACATTATCTTTTTATCTGACAAACAGGCTTATCTGTGGGTTATCGGGACGATGTCTATGTTAAGTTTAACTCCCCATTCATGTGTTTTGGGTTGATTTATGTCCATTGGTTTGTTTTTTTTTTTTTTTTTTTTTTTTTATCCCATTTTGCTAGTGTTTGGCTATGTCTGTTACAATGTCACCAGAAGCCCAAGATAAATGAGTTAAACATTTACAATGCTTTTGGCATCCTATCTTACAGTTCATGATATAAAGACTATCTTCTCTTCACAGTTTTGGTGTCAGGCTGACACTTCAGTGTCCTCCAGCAAACTTCATCGATAACTTCAAACTCTTAAGCACAGATTTGGCTCTAATACCAATGAGTGTAAAAAATGTACCCTTCACCAGTGTTATGTTTGCTCTGTGAGCACACCTTAGCCTTGGCCAGACCACCTGCTGCATTGCAGTCTTTGGGCTCTCTCAAGCGATGCTGCTAATTGCATGGTTTGTGGTACAGACTAATGACCATTTGAGATGAACAAACTGATTTCACTTAGATTAGAACCCAGCAGCCCTTGAGGTAGTTAAAGGCTTTTTCATGAACCTGCTGAACCAACTAGACCCCTGGTTAAAAATACATTTCAACAAAAAAAATCTATAAAATTAGATATGAGGTTGGTTTCAGCTTTAAAGTAAAGCAGCAGTTCATCTGGGCTGTGGCATCGTAAACAGGGGCCTCTAGCAGAGCTTTCTGGGCGGCTTTGGAAGTGGTTCATAACAAGAGTCACAGCCTCAACAAAGCAGTGGGACTGCCATAGCTAAGCTTTCCAAAGCCCAGTTAGGCTTTGGCGCCGCCAGACACCAGTCAGGTTGCTGTGCACTGCTGATCCCTTGTATAATGGAAAACTGGCGTCTGCCGCTGAAAAATTCTGCCCTTGTCTGACCCAGAGATCAACTTTTGCATTTAGCAGGAGACAGTCCTTGAATGTAAAGGATGAGCTGTTTGAAAGCAAGGAGGGGGCAGGCGAGAGGAGGTGTTTTAAGGCAGATGCAGGCTTTTTGGAGAGACCACCCTATTGCTCTGTCCTTTTTTCCTGGATATTTAAGGAAGTAGGAAGGGGTTGCAACACCTTTTAAAGATAACTCAATACAGTGCCAGTAGCTGGCAGGCTGACAGAATTTAGCATTCCAGGAGGCCAGGGCTTCTGAAGGAACCGTTCAGTGGACGGTGCCCTAGTGTGAAGTCTAGGAATACCTCTGTCATATTCAATTAGCTTGTGTATCACTCGCTCTAATGAGGCTAGTCACGGGCAATGGTGTAAACCATGGTGGGCTGTCAGGGTGGGCTGCTTAATGATTTCCATTTTTAGCTTATCAGCTGTCCTGGACAAGGAATTTAAACCCCAGGAATGTGGCACCTCATTTTACACTCTCCTGGTTTGCAGAAAGTAGACAAAGGTCAAAAGACAAACAGTTCCTGATATCAGATGCCTAGTTTTGTTAGATAAACCACTCATATAGAAGAGTATTATTGGTATAAAACTAACAAGAAACTACTAACTACAGTCAACCCTCTTTATACCACTTGGTAAGGGCCATGGGCAAAAACTGGCAGGAAGCAAGGGTGGCGTTATAGTGAGGGTCAACCCCCCCTCCCCCCCACAACCTTCTATGTTTGCAATAAATTCAAACGTTTTATTTTTTTAGTTATACAATTTCAGTATCTCCAGGCCATTTTAATAAAACAAAGAGTATGCTTTTTTTTTTTTTTTTAATAACTTTACTGCTCATTTGAACGTTTGTGGGCTACTGAATACTATCCCCCATTGAACGATGCTGTCTATTTATTTCACAAATCAATTTAAGCTCAACAGCTTTTTTTCAAGCAGTTAAAAAAAAAAAAAAAAAAAAAACGTTGAATATGTACGGGCAAAAACTTTTCTGAAACAAAGAAAAAAACTATTCTGCTGTTTACAAAACTGATGCTTTAGTTTAAGTAAGCCTTTATTTGTGGAAAACTTGCACGTAAACAAACCTCTTGCTACTTTTTCTTTTTTTTTTGCTGTGGTTTTTAAGAGTCACTTATTTTAGACTGAGTCAAGCCTTTTTCAGGTGAAACAAATCCATTTCCAAGTGTCCTTCGATTAACAGTACGCCTCACTTAGGCACGAAAACATTTGCGATGTCTTGTTTTTATATTGGTGACATTTGTTCAGAGAGAATAGCTGGCGGTATGCGAGGGTGGCATTATAAAGGAGGGCAGTTTATGCGGGACAACTGTACAACAATGAACTGCTCCTGAAGAAAATATCTGCCTATATTTCAGGAAAAGAAAAATACTTTTGTCTGGTGTAAAATGTTGTTTTCATTGCCTGCATTTCAGCAAGTTATTCTGGGGTTTATGATGCTCATCATCTGTGTCAAGTATCCATTTTCTCTGGCACTGTAAGGTAGAGAGCTTTGCAGTACACTGGCCTGCACAGTGGAACACTATTAAGCAGTGTGATCACTGTGTGGAAGATAATAGGTTTTCCGTAACCCAGTGTTTTGCAGGTTGGTGGATTAAATAACTCAGTGTTTTTTCGAATGCTGGGATGTTAAAAGTACAGTAGTTGGCTTCCATAATGTAGCATGATGGTATGAATTGCTGAAGTGGGCTTTAGTTGCTTAGGGATTTTACTCGGAGGGGGCAGTTAGGCTTCTGAATGGTACCCTTAGAAACAAAAGACTGTTTCACATTACTTTCCCTGTGGCGCTGAAACTTTCATTATGAAAGTCATTAAGTCCCTCCTGTTAGCCAGCTTGATTCACAAACATTACAGGACATGTTCATTGTCCATTTAAGTGATTCTGTGTGCATGGAAAACAGTCAACTGATTGTCATACATTTGAATACAACAACATCGATTTACTAAAGGAAGTATGTTTCTTAAGGAATAAACTTGTTTAATAAAACCCCTTTACTTTTTTCAATTGATTTTCTTTAAAAGGAATTAAAGTTAATGTGTTCAGTTTACCCTTTTTTAATTGGCAAATCTTCTCACTCACAGTTTTGGTCTAGACTGACACTTCTGTGTCCTTCTGCAAAGTGTTAACAGGAAAACGGTATTGTATCTTGAGAGAGGGTCTATTTTACAAATTAACTTCTATTAAAAACATCGTTGAGGTAGAATTAAGTGTTTTAATGTTGTTGCATCTGTGCATAGGTAGCTTGGTTCCTTTTTCATCGTTTGAATATCATGGCATCAGTAGGCAAACATTACTGTGCAGTTAACTTCTTTTGAACCCTGTATAGTGTTAAATCTCCAATTGAGGATTTCCATTATTCCACAGAAAGTTAGCTGTCTTTCCTCACCATGTAATCCTTTCTGGAGTTGGAGGTGCAAAGAGAATTAAGAGAATGTCTGACAAGTGTTTCTCCCACAAGGACATACAAGCACTTAGAATATCATTCTGATTTTTTTAAAAGGATTACTAAAGTATTATTTTCAAGGGAATACATTCTTAATGGATTCAAATGTGGGCACCAGAAAATGCATTCCACTTGTGGGAAGTTGTCTTTCAGCATTCCAAATAATTATGTGCTTTTTCTAAGTGTTTTTCACTGAGAACCGTTGCAAATCTTTTTTTATTTTTTATTTTTTTTCTTCGATGCGGAGCACTATGTATGTGTGTCAATTGCCATAATGCGGTGTCTAATTTTTAGGTCTGTATTAGAAGGTTTGTTCGCTAGCCAGGAATTCAAAGATTGTTTTAACCCATCGAAGATTCGTCAGACGCCATTTGCGCACTGTATATATATATTTTTTTTTTCTGTCAACAGAAATCATTTGACAATGCGTGAATACCATAAATCACACATTAAATGTCACTCGCAAGCACAATGTCATCATTTTATTTGTATAATGCATATTACTTAAACAAAAAATATTGTATTAAAATCAAACCAAATCCTTATATGTAGCAACTCCTATAGCAGGGTATATTATCCAAAGCACTGGGGCGGTACCTATAGCGGTTGTAGTGCTTCAATAAAATATGTACTGAATATCTAGTGTATGACACAGTGTGAGAGAAGTGCTATGGTAGAATATGTTTGAAACATACAAAATATACGCAAACATTATTAATTTTGAAATTATACGCAAAATATTAATTTCGAAAAAACTGAGCACCGTCTGTCCCTCCCCCCTCCAGCTCGTGTTAACCAGAGGCAAATTTCTTCATTCACCATCTTGACAGCAAAGCGCAAGCTGTATTGAAAGAAATGTCTCGAAACCCCTCTGCTGTTTGGGATTGTTTTTTTTTTAAATGCCCAGACGACCAAAATAAAAGTTGAATGCAAACTGTGCAAGCGACTGTTGATATATCATGGAGGCACAGCCAATCTCTGGGGTCACTTTACAATCATAAGTTCATATTATTATTATTATTATTATTATTATTATTATTATTATTATTATTATTATTATTATTTTTAGTAGTAGTAAAATGTGACTGACTGATAACCTCCTTGGAACGGTGACTGTTAAATTAAGTTTGTTTTGCCTAAGTCCGCTGTTGTTCGTTACTGTTCTATATAATGTATTTTTAAACTACATATGAATGTTTTATTCCATTTATATGGCTTACCTGTAAAATAATAGGATTTTCAATCAAATAAACAAGTAGCTATGGTGACGTCACCAGTCAATTATGCAAATTAGTACCATCGAAGGTTCGAACCTTCGAGGGTCAAAATGTACCCTTCGTTGCAGACCTACTAATTTTAAATTGTTCTGGAGGGATACAGGACATGACCATACACTCAGGTACTTTTAATTCTTTCAGGGAAATTGAAGGTAGAAATCTTTAGAAATGGACCATAAGCGTTGAGACTGTTCCTAGTGGAGCTATTATTGCATTCTTGGCAGTTGATGCACCAGACGTCCAAAAACTTGTTGTAGTTCTCTACCAGCTGCAGGAAAGGCCATAGGTTACCATTTTAGCTCAACAGCTGTCCCAGCAGACCGAGCCGGTAAGCACCATGGTTGCTGGCTGATTTATGAGTGCTGGGGCGGGTGTGTAATGTGGGCTCAAGCTCTGCTGCAGCTGTTCCTGGGTGGAGGCAGCTGGCAATGCAGGGTGACTGGACACGGTGGAGGATTTACACTCTAACCCAGGGTCAGGACCGCACCATCCCCATTCGATATCCCGTTTAATCCTTTTTTCCTGTTAGTGGGGCATACCAAGAGTTCCTGTGAAATCCAATTTCCACACTCAGACCCCATGATTAATACTGCAGCTATTTAGGTGGTAATGTCAATGTTGTTGTTGTTGTTGTTGTTGTAAATAGCTGAGCAATGTATGGAAATAAACTATATCTTGGTTTGTTTACACTACTAGGCATGAACTGTCCATTCTTAAAATAGATGGTACTGCAGGCCTGCAGTAAATCTTTTGATATATATGCAGAATGCCTTTATGTTGAATAGTTCCATGAACTATTGCAATGGCCTTACAGTCGCTCTTGAACAACATTATCTATTGTCCCCTCATAATTGGTGGCATTGTCGGTTATTGAAACTCATGTTTAGTTCATTTATCACATACTGAAGACTGAAGTTATTCAAATTGAACATTAGAAAATTGACAGTAAAGTGAGATATAAATGCCTTAAAATGAGAGATTGCACAAGTGGGCCTACAAATGTTTCAGTACACAGTAGACAGTTTAATTTCTGCTACCCTATAGTGGTTCAATTATGAAACGCTGCCAGTATTTCATTTTTGACCATTGTAGGCAAAATGCCAATCTTGTAGACCCTTGCCCTTTTAACCTAGACCTAGAATGGGCCCAACTGCTTTGAAAGTTCCTTACACAGTGAGCTGTGTTAGGTATCTGACTATGTATTCCTATTACATTGGCTGCTCTGCCACTGGGATAAAAAAAAAGAAAAAAAGCTCCACTGTTTGGGGGCATAGGAGGGGTACACTGCCATGTGTTAATCCCTATAGACTTTAAACAAGGAGGTATGGTACCTCTAAATGCTTCTTCACATCTGTTTGCCAAAGTCATCGTCCGTTCAAGGCAGTTAACAGCTGTGGTGGAATCTCTAGTTTATGTGCTTAATTATAACCCTTTGGCACTGGTGGTGCTGTGGAGCCTGCCGCATACCAATTACAACAGAGCTACTGTATGAACTGCAGATTAATGGAGAGAGCAGCAGAGGTTTGGCAGGGTTCAGGCACAAAGTTGCAGAAGGGATACCAGCAACCAGGGAACACATTCAGGGCTCCTGCAAATAAAATAAGGCCCTGGATCAGCCACAGTTTGTGCCATTTAAAAAACATTTATTTAATAGGACCCAGTGTTCCAGTTGTCTGTTTTCCAATAGATGGTAAATCTGTTTATGTTGCTTACGATATATTTTAGCACTGCTTTTAACTTAGAAATGTATTTAACATGTGTGGACAGTCATAACGTTTGTTGCATATGTTTATCATTCTGAGCTAAGTGAATTGATAATATTTTTTTTTATTTGATAACTCCAAGATGTGTTCCCCGTCCTGTACAAATATGTTAAAATACTTGGAAAAACTTGGTTGTATTTCTGGAAGGAGAATCTGCTCACTAATCAACACGTCATATCCAAGCACCATAAAAACTCCTTGTGGCTTGCATTCATGTCTCTTCTTTTTGTTTGGCCTCTCAGTCACATGCGGCGAGGCCAAACAAGGAGACGACCGTATTTAGAGCCTGGAGGAAGGGCTACTCTCAGCCATGGATTCCCTAAGGTTTCCTCCTGCCAGTGAGTAGGGTTTTTTTCCTTACCTGAGTGCCGAGCGGTTCGTATTTAGTTTCTGCAGGGTGCGTGGCAGGCTGGAGGGGCCGGGTTCTCCCTCGGTGCATTTCATGCACGGGGGGCGGGCCCATGATTCAGCTGCTTACTTTTCATTCATTCTTTTCCTATTTTTGGGGGTAGGTGGCATTGCGCCACTGCAGTTGTTGCGTTAACCATTCATCATTTTCTTTTTTCCAGTCATGGTTTGACGACCTTGTGGGGGGAGGTGGCCCTGTGAGTCACTTCCTATCCGCGGCACTAGACTTCATGTTGTCCTCGTGTATTCGCTAGTCCGCCAGCATTTCGGATAGCTGTCAGCACCCGCAGACAAGGTCTCCAGCCAAATTCATTATCATCATTAAATCGTCTGTTCGATTGCAATTTAAATTATCCACAATGCAGATTCTCCATACTGAAATGTTAAAAGATTGCCGAACTTGCTCTTAAACCATATTGCAACAGCTATTTAAGTTGTACATCACTCGAGCCCGTAAAAATTTATATCCCAATAAAGCTCACTAATAAAGAGCAGGTACTGTGAACAGCACTGCTGCCATTGTATAATGGATTTTAATTGCATACTGTGGATGTTGTGACGCTACAAACATCTGATCATATAGACAAATTATCTACTGCAATCTGTTTTTTATGACTACATGATGTATGACCCAGGATAAGTGAATACAAATGAATAAATATAAAAACAAAAGCAAAAAGCTTTAACATTAACGTTTACACAGGTAAAGAGTAAGGGCATTAAGAAAAGCATCCCAAGAAATGCCTTGGTTGTGGTTTGTGCAGTTCCCACCTGTCTGCTTACACTAAACTCCGGGCCACTCCATAGACACCACAATATAAACCCTGTACAGTAGTTCTGCAAGGGTGGTATACTTTCACCTTATTCATACATCACTGCTCTCAGGAGACTAACGAAAATGAACTGCTGCTTTAAAGTAGCAGATCAGTTATGTGTTTGTGTTGTACACGTAAGGGCTGATGGGAATACTTAACAGTAACAAGCAATGCAGGACTTCCCTAAGGGTCACAACCTCATTGAGGTTTCTATTTCCGGTCTGTCAGCGAGTCCAAGAATAAATCTGCCAAAGGAGACAGGACCGCTTTGTCACCAATAATGGAAGAAAAATCCTCTCAAATTCACAAACAAAACTAATGTTTAAATGTATTTAAAATCTTAAGTCTATTTTCTTTAATTCACATTGTTTTTTAAATCGGATGCAACAATGTATTCAGTCTGCATTTATTGATCTTTCAAAAAATCTTCACCTTTTGCTTTTCACCTATTAAGGCCTTTTTTGTTTTGAATTGACAGTTTGTTCTTGAGAGAGGCCTGCATGCCACTGATATCGCCTGTACAATGCCTGGATATATGCTGTATCATTGCCACTTGTCTGATATATACACATACAAATAAAATGTGACAAGGATGGGCAAAACAATCTGGAAACAAATCTTTAGTGACTTAATCCACCGTCATTATGGTTGAGCGCCACAGTTTGTTTGTCAAAGACATACTGTACTTGATATACTGTTTATGATTGCAGTGTTTCCCTCCTTACTTTTTAGCCTATGTTTAAAATGAAAGCTGTCCACTGTGCTGAATTTGTATGTGGTCAACGTGTGACTCTGTGCCATTGGGGAGGACACTACAAGTCATCACCATATGCTACAATTCTCTCAACACACGCCTCGGGGCATTGACTTGCCCTCTGCTCTTCAGCGACAGTAGTTCAGGGTCTGAAAGCAGAAGGCTGCTTGTAACTAGAAGGTGATGAGTATTTTGTTTGAAGACCAGGGAGGACACTGCCCTTTTGGGAGGGGAGGGAGGGAAAGACATTTACAAAAAACAGTGGCAGAACCAAGACTGACAGACGGCAAGAGTTATCAGAGCATGGTGGTTGAGAAGTCTTCAAAGATAAAATGAATAAATGACATGCAGTCCAGGCCAGTGAAACACTTCCCAATAACACTGATGTGCAGGCCTTTGCTTGGGTGAACCAGGAGGAATCTTATCAAGGATGCTGTACTACATACAGCAGGTGTTGTAGTGATGATGCTTCTGTGATGAGAGGGTGATGAGCCTGTACTTTAGACAGTCGTAGATGCAGGGTGTTTTTTAGAAGTGATGCATTTGGAGAATGAAGTTACTGATGCAAGTCACGTAGCTTTTTTTTTTTTCTAGTGTGAAAGTAGATTTTTGTACAATGAGACTCAAAATAACTGGAAATAGGTCACTAACTACATGCTGTTGTGTGAAAGTATCTGTAAAGCCGAGACAGATGTTTATTTTCTCCAGCTGCTGGTGCAGTATCTTTTATGGATATGAGCTGTAGGTTCACGCACTTTTAATTTCAGCTTATTTTTTCCACTAATTCTACTGGTGTCTTACAGTATCTGCAACTGTACATGATGCTGTATTTTTTACACATGTGGAAACGGACAGAGAGCACTCAGTCAACCCACCCCCTTCATTGCTAGAACTGCTTTTAATGTCTTATTAATATGTATACTATTTATGGATATGTAAAAGTGAATGTACATATTATAATATATTCAGGGGATTTGGTTTCTAACATCCTTTTTTTCTCTCTTTTCATGTTCCTGTTGTGCCACCTTCCATCCTGTTGCTCCTTCCCTCTTGCAACTCAAGGTAAGATGGTTATTTTAATATATAATTCTAGCTATCGGTCCTCAAGTCTACCCAAATTAATTGTAGTTAG